>NW_009731232.1:0-2553 GCF_000703405.1 Apaloderma vittatum | reverse complement strand
GGCCCTCCCCTCCAGCCACAACACCCCCCAGCAGTGCTACAGGCTTGGGGAGGAGTGGCTGGAGAGCTGCCAGGCAGAGAGGGACCTGGGGGTGTGGATGGACAGCCATCTGAACATGAGCCAGCAGTGTGCCCAGGTGGCCAAGAAGGCCAATGGCATCCTGGCCTGGATCAGGAGTGGTGTTGTCAGCAGGAGCAGTGAGGTGATCATGGCCCTTTGTTTGGCTTTGGTGAGACCTTGAAGGTTTCTTCCAGCCAAAACTATTCTATGATTCTGTGATTAAAAATGCTCTCAGCCTTTTGTGGAGTACAGAAAAAATTCATATCAGTCGTTTATGTTCCTACAGCACTTAACATCATCTCTAACTGTATGTAATTCTAAACATAAAACATGTTAACATAATCATATTGAAAATAAATTTTAAAAGTGGTAACCATGCTCATCTAATGATCTTCTGTGCATAACCTTTGCAATTTTCAGTCATGTCTTCTTCCCATTAATCAGTAGTTTTCTCCCTTTTGCTTTACAAAAATCTTGCATCTCCTCTTTCATCTACTTTTTGAGCACTTAGCACAACTAATTATATGACTGCCATTCACACGTAGTACAATTTTTCTGAATTAGACCCAAACTAGGTCAGAAGAAGACTGAGTGTTTTTTTTCTTTTCAGCAACCCAATTCATTTCACTCATGCTAGAGATATATCCACCACTTTTGCATTAATACAGTTTGGAGTTCTAAAAGAAATTTGGTAATTTACAAAAATTAAAAAAAAAAACAACAGGAAAATGAGTTCTGGGAGAGAGTCTTCCACTGAAAAGTCCTTAAACCAGATTTTCTTTGAACCTGCTGACAGCACCTCAGTCTTCTGAAGGCTCATTGGCAATGTGGCTACAGGCAGTTAGTGCTCAACTCTACTTCTTCCATGACTGTTAAACTTCGACCTCAGACTTCCAATAAGCTAGCAGAGTCTAACAATATAAAGAAAGGAAACTTAAGGGTGTTGTACAAAGAAAAAAGGGCCAACCCATTCATGATATACAACAGTTATGAGAGCTTTGTGGGATAGGTCTTTTCTAGTAGTGAATAAGCAGCTCAGTCAAGCCTACTCATACTCCTACCTAGTAATAACGACATCTACCTTTTCTACATAGCACCGATCAGAATGCATTTAAAAACTGTTCTCCAAAGATTAAATCGTATCTAAACCTTAATGGTAAACATTATTCTTAAGATGCTTTATTCCAGAGATTTTTTTTTTAGTGTTTTGCTTAAAGTGCTACCCAAGAAAAGAAAATTTGTTTTTTTCACCAGATCATATAAGGAGCTTTAATATGTTGGTCATTATTATCTCAAAGATCAGCAGCCACGGGATTTGATGCAATTATCTACACCCTTTATTTCACTATATCCAAAATAAATTTTATAATGCTTAGTACTGACATTATTACAATCACATGAAACAAGGAATCCCATGGCTACACTCTATATCAGTAGGTAATACAGCAATACCCTAACAGCTGTAGATGGTGTAAACCATGCAGAAATAGCCCTTTTGCTTGTTGTCAAAGAGCTTTAGAGCCTAATTTTTTTTTTTCCTGAGGAAATGTAAGTAGTTGTTTTTTTACAGGAAAACAGTACTCTAATACTTCCCTTTCCAGTGTGACACACACAATTGGAGCACCACAATTGATGGATATCAGCTTTTCAGAAGAGATGGACGAGGTAGAAGAGGTGGTGGGGCGGCCCTCTATGTTAGGGAGGGACATGAATGCTTAGAAATTAATCAATGAGATGTCAGGGTTGAGAGCTTATGGATTAGAATCAAAGGAGGAACCAATAAGACGGACATCATCATGTGAGTTTGCTACAGACCTCCCAACCAGGATGAAGAAATAGCAATTGGGTGAAGTTGCACGGACTCTACCCCTTGTTCTCATGGGGGATTTTAACTTCCCAGACATCTGCTGGAAATACAATACAGCGGAGAGGGATCAGTCCTGGAGGTTCCTGAAGTGTGTGGGAGACAACTTCCTGACACAGATGGTGAGGGAACCAACAAGGGGAAGTGCACTCCTGGACTTGCTGCTTGTTAATAGAGAAGGTCTTGTAGAGGACGTAATTGTTGGAGGCTGTTTTGGACAAAGTGATCATGTAGTGCTAGAGTTCTCCATTTTTGGTGAAGTAAGAAGGGGGGTCAGCAGAATTGCCACCTTGGACTTCCGGAGAGCTGACTTTGGACTCTTCCGGTCCATGGTTAAGAGAGTTCCTTGGGAGGCAATTTTGGAGGGCATGGGAGCCCAGGAAGGCTGAGCATACTTTAAGGAATTAATTTTAAGGGTGCAGGAACTGACTATACCCAAGTCACAGAAGACAAGCCGACGGGGGAGGAGACCAGCCTGGCTGAACAGAGAGCTTTGTCTGGAACTTAGGAACAAAAGGAGAGTTTATGGTCTATGGAAGCAGGGGCAGGCAAATTATGAGGATTATAAACAACAAGTGAAGCTGTGCAGGGAGAAAATTAGAGAGGCCAAAGCCCACCTAGAGCTAAAC
>NW_009731231.1:0-5847 GCF_000703405.1 Apaloderma vittatum | reverse complement strand
GACCAAGTGCAAGGTCCTCCATCTGAGTCGATGCAATTCCAAGCACCAATATAAGCTCATGACTGAACTGAGAGCAGCCCTGAAGAGAAGCACTTGGAGGTACTGGTGGATGAGAAGCTCAGCATGAGCCATCAGTGTGCACTTGCAGCCCAGAAAGCCAATTGTGTCCTGGGCTGCATCAAGAGGTGTGTGCCCAGCAGGTGGAGGGAGGTGATTCTCTCCCTCTGCTCCACTCTCATGAGACCCCACCTGGAGCACTGCATCCAGTTCTGGAGCCACTTTTACAAGAAGGATATGGACATGCTGGAGGGAGTCCAGAGGAGGGCCATGAGGATGATGAGAGGGCTGGAGCACCTCTCCTATGAAGACAGACTGAGAGAGTTGGGGCTGTTCACTCTGCAGAAAAAAAGGCTCTGAGGAGACTTTATTGTGGCCTTCCAGTATCTCAAGGGGGCTACAAGAAAGCTGTTGAGGGGCTTTTTAGGATGTTGGGTAGTGATAGGACTAGGGGGAATGGATTAAAGCTAGAGATAGATCGGTTTAGATTGGACATTAGGAAGAAGTTCTTCACCATGAGGGTGGTGAGACACTGGCACAGGTTGCCCAGAGAGGAGGTGGAAACCCCATCCCTGGAAGTTTTTAAGGCCAGGCTGGATGGGGCTCCGGGCAACCTGACCTAGTGGGAGAAGTTCCATGCTCATGGCAGGGGCATTGGAACTAGATGATCTTTAAATCCCTTCCAACCCCGACAATTCCATGAGTCTATGTTTCTATTATAGGATGCTTCATAACAAGCTTGTTAATAAGTATTACGAGTGTTTCTGTCATAACTTCACAGAGCTAATGTGACTGGAAAAACATGTCCTCTCTGGCCATCATTTAAACATGCCTACGGAAGCTGAGAACCTATATTTCTTAAAAGACCGTGATTCCACCTGTGCTGAAAGGGCTAACTTGTTATTCCTACACATCAGCTTAGAAACACCGATTTTTATTTTTTTTTCTCTGTAGTGTGAACTTTCTTCAGGTGATGTAGATAGGGATCCTAAATTTGCTGTTCATCACTAAGATGATCAGCAAGCTAACACATTTCTACATTCCAGTCTGGAAGCACCATCCATGTCTACTGTCCAGTACACAGGTCTACCAGAACTCAAAGTCACAGTGCCTGCTTGGTTACTTCACATAACCTCTGGGCAACTCAGGTTCAGACACTACACCCAGCCACTCTTGCACGAAGTTTAGTAATTCTTATTGAGAATGTCTTGCACAAATTTATGTGGTAAACTTGGAGGCATGCACTGCTTAGTTGGACAGCCACATGTATACATACCTGTCACACAACGTGTCAAAAGACTTATCAGCTAATTTTGAGGAATTTTACACGGGCACATACTAAGTTTCTTTTCAGAAGAGTATAAATGGAACCAAAAATTATGCTGCTTGTTCTTACTAAAGCTATTGATTAGGATGCTATTTTACACAAAACAGTGCATTGAGCTTCTACTTTTGCAAAATCACAACATTATTCTTCAAGCTATTTTATGGCTGAGCATTTCTGGTTAATCAAATTAGTGGCTGCAAGCACAAAGGCCTCTGATGTAAGAGAAATCCACTGAAGTTGGAACAATCTGTTTTGATCTATAAAATTCCTACAGGATAGTTACAAAAGTCATGAAGGTCTCAGAGCTACTTACTGAGGTAAACACTGGGTCACCATATCTTTAGCAATGACAACACAGACCACAGAAAAATACAGTAGGAAAACCTTCCTCCAAGTTACTATAGAGGGAAACAGAAGGGGTTTTTCTTAAATGTATTTTCAGTTGCTTCTCTTCGTACAGATGAATCAGTGAATGCTCTGCTGTATTTTCTGTGCTCTAGGAGGTCAGGGTACTCAGAGAAGGTCTATAATTATTTTGCTCAGAGTCTTCCCTCTATAGAGAGAGCTGAAAAACAACTGCAGCAATCACATTGAGAAGTGGGATGTTAGGGAGAGAAAAAAAAATCTGTCATCTTCTGTCTTCTTCTGCCACCTGGTTGGTGGAATAATATTGTGTGGCTTACAGGCATCTGCAAGATAACAAGGTGGTACCTTAAGTTTAGATCAACTGGACATTTACCTCCTATAGCAGTGGATCATACTGTAATGATGAGGTAAAATCAGAAAGATGCCTCTTGGAGATTTTCTTAGGGCTTCTTTGATTGCTGTACAGTCTTACTTTTGCCACAGAGCAAAGGAAGTCAAGGCCAGGAACTTCCTGAAGGCAAACAAGCGTCTCTGACTGCCTGAGGCTTCTACAGATGCAAACCCTGGTTGCACACACAAAGTAGTTCATGGCTGATGTATCTGTAGAGATTTTCTCATGGTGAACAGGGCTCCAAGTCCTTCAGTAGCTCAAGGGTCAAAAGCCTCAGGCACTGTCATTACATGCTCTCATAACTGAGGATGATTTCTAGCTGCTTGCCAAATTGCCTCCTAGGTGCTTTAGAAAGGCTTTTTTTTTTTTAATAAAAAGATGTCTGACACACATTGTGTTTAGGCCACACAGTTTTCTAGTATAGCTCCATGGCAAAGCTCATATGACCAGTGGGGATTTCTTTTTTACAGTGAGGCTTTTTCTGCTGGCTTGCAGGACCTCATGAAATCCAGCTGGTACTAGTACTGCATCCAGTAATGACAAAAACATCAGAGATAAAAAATATATAAACAGAAACCTACAGATTTTGCTGAGTACCATGCTGTGAGTGGAAACACCAGATAGACAGAGGCCACCTAAAATCCCTAATCAGCGAGTGGCTCACCAAAACCAAGGGACAACCAGTGAGTTCACATGAAATGAGCAGATACGGTATGTCACGGTGTGCTTCCACACTGATGTGTCCCTGTGTCCTAAACAGGTCCCGCTGGACAGAAAGGAGGAGGTCTGGGCAGAGGTAAATGTTTTCGTGCTGTGCTAGTTTTGTCTGGGATAGAGCTTATTTTCTTCACAGAAGCTGTTGTGGGGCTATGTTTTGAATTTGAAATGGGAACAGTGTTGATAGCATGGAGATATTTCAGCTATTGCTGAGCAGTGCTTAAACAGAGCCAAGACCTGTTTTGCTCCTCATCCCACCAGAGAGTGGTCGGGGGTTACATAAGGAGGTGGGACGATACGCAGCCGGGACACACCTGAGCCCAGCTGACCAAGGGGACATTCCATGCCATATGATACCATGCTCAGCACATACAGG
This sequence comes from Apaloderma vittatum, assembly GCF_000703405.1. Taxonomy (NCBI): domain Eukaryota; kingdom Metazoa; phylum Chordata; class Aves; order Trogoniformes; family Trogonidae; genus Apaloderma; species Apaloderma vittatum. The sequence continues at coordinate 2,613 of NW_009731231.1, read as the reverse complement.
AGAGGCAAGAAGAAGGAAGGGGGGCACCATTCAGAGTGATGATGCTTGTCTTCCCAGGTAACTGTTATGCATGATGGAGCCCAGCTTTCCTGGAGATATCTGAACACCTACTTGCTGCTGGGAAGCGGTAAATTAATTCTTTGTTTTGCTTTGCTTGTTACCTTTTAAACTGTACTTTTCTCAACCCACAAGTTTTCTCACTTTTACTCTTTTGATTCACTTCCCCACCCCACTGGGGTGGAGTGGGCGAGCAGCTGGCTGGGGCTTAGTTGCCAGCCAGGGTTAACTCACAACACATACTTCTGGATGGTGTATTTCCATTCTTCTTTTAAATATTTAGCTTTTCTTAACAATCATGCTGTTAAAATTACAATGCTCATTTTTTTCCCTTAGTTTCTCTTGGCTACTTACCAGTTTTTCTGACCTGTATGTAGTGTAGATTTATTCTTCTCTGACTCTTCTCTGTTCCTTTGATTTTTTTTTTTTTTTTTTTGATGTGGTGTTCCTCTGTGCTACAGAGTCCTCCACACAGCATCCCTGTGGGGTTTCTTTCCTCAGAAGTTCTAGCACCTTTCTCTCACTGTTTTGGTACTTTAGCTCTGTTGTTTTTCAATCTCTTTGATTGAATGGTTTGTTATTTGGTGGTACTGCCAAGCATACCGGTGCAGCAATGTAAATTCTTCCAGATTTCTCATTCTTCTCAGTTGTGACACTTACTGTTTGAGTTTTAAATATCTATTGTTGTCTTTATCCCATTGCACTGCACTTATTAAATTGATCCTTTATCACTGTTGTGTCAAAACATGTCCTAAAGCTCATACAATGGAAATGTCTTTGTTCTTTGCTTTTTTTTTGGTTTTTTTTTGTTTGTTTTAATGAATTCATTAAAGTAACATTTCTGCTGACAGTATCTATATGAACTTCAGCATTTCTCCCTTTCTGTGATCAGTGATTTCACTACCTTCCACCTCACAGAAGGAATACTCTGTGGAAAGCAAGAGGTAACTGTGGGGGAGTTGGACTAGATGACCTTTAAAGGTCCCTTCCAACCCAACCCGTTCTATGATTCTGTCCTGCCATCCACTCTCATGCTCAAAATCGCATCCGATGACTAATTCTGCCAGCACTCTCTAACTTTCTGTGCTATCAGTGAGTAAACATCCTGTGTAAATGTCCCTTTATATTTCAGGCAAAATGTTGCAGTCCTTACTGACTTTGCAGTTTGCATCAGTGTGCAGTTTCATCCAAAAAGCACTGGTACAAAAGCATCCACGAGATATGGAAGTTGCCTGTTAAGCAGATCATCTCCTGAGCACAATGATGACTTGCAAGAGATGGAATGAAATAAGGGGGAAGAGCCCTTCCACCCAGAAAGATTCCCTCTCCAACTGTTGGGTTCTGATTCCGCCTGGCTGCGATGCTCTCATGATGGACACTTCTCAAGTGGTCTCTTAATGCAGATATTCAGCCTCATGCAGTTTTGCTTCTTTTTGTCTCCTGACACATTTCTTTCACAAGGTGGGCTGATTTCTGGATGCATCTTCCAAGAATTAGGGCTGGGCCAGCCATTGAGTGCTGACAGATAGGTTAGGGAGGTGCTGAATTTAATCGCTGACTTTAGCTTTCCTACCACCTCCACTGATATACAATTTAGTTTCACTCATAGTGAATTTTGCAGAATTACTCTGGGTAAGAACAGAAAACACTTCTATCAATCACAATCTAGCAAACAGCCTGATTCAATCAGTTTCGTTTGATGTATTTTAACAGAAATAAACCTCTTTGCAGCCAGTTTGGAGAGAATTTGTCAGCTACTCTTGTTTGTTAAAAGTTACTACAAGAAGCTCTGCGAGTTTGAGTTTCTAGATATGTTTGCTGAGGTCTGCATTATATCTCCTCATGTTATGGAAAATACCAATGTTAAGAAAGTTGCAAGTGGAGGTTTTGATCTAACTTTCTCTCATTCAGAGAAAAAGACATATTTATGCTTTTCAGCCAATTAAGTTTAATCAATGTTAGATGGCATAGCATATAGAGAGTTAAGTTAGAGGTGAGGTTAACACCTGACTAATTAGAATAAAGCTTTAGTGCTGTAATATTTCTACCTTGTGAATTTTGGGATGAATGACAACTAGAGGGTCAGCTCTGACTCTAGTAATCCTCATTAATTAATGGCTGTGCAGATCTTCAGGATGTGACAGCACAGTAAGTCACTAATGCTTTGTGAATAAGTGCAATGAATTTATCGGCTTCACTAACTTGAATGCCTATACTTGCTATCTGACAATCCTTTCTTCTGAACACCAATATTTGTGCTTCAGAGAAAGTCTGGGAATGCTGTGCAGTTGTTCATCTGCAGAGTGATGCTCGACTAGTGCTGTTGGTTCGCTGTCATTCATTCCTCCCCCATTGCATGAGTGTGAAGCTGGCAGTCCCTGAGCACAAGCTGCAGTGAGCCTTGGAGAAGAAATGCCATGGGAAAAGGGATAGCAATAAACCAAGGACACTACTCAAGAGCACCCTATGGGTTAAATCAGCTTTAATGAATGCACCCAGAGAAGAACACAATTAATTCCTTGTACTGGGTTGGCCTGGCCAGATTTTGGTGGCAGC
>NW_009731230.1:49937-53168 GCF_000703405.1 Apaloderma vittatum | reverse complement strand
TGGCTGCTGGTCAGGGTCAAACCACGACAAGGACATAAAATTAGGGAACATACAAGTAGTGCACGTGTCCTGCAATGCAGTTATCATGCAAGTCACTGGTTCTGTTAGTGTTCTTCAAAGAAGAAATGAGATATATCTGCTCAAGTTGCCCTCCTGATTTTACAAAGTAGTTTAAACAAGTCTTAAGGCAACATTTTCCTGAAAAGAAGTAATTCTACTTTCTTTGTTTTGTGCTGGCACAAGCACTTGAGTCTACACACTGACTATATTTGGGGAGCTGATAGGAATTAAAACTTGTTTCTTGATGATTAAAGATGAGCTCTGGTCATGAATTTTCTCAAGGTCCTAATAGCCCTTACTCCATTATAAGGAACAAACATTAGGAAAATGGCTGTGCAGAATACAAGTGAAGCTACTAGTAAACACAGAATCACGACTTCTTTAGTAGCTTCAGGAATGCTGAAAAAAGGAAAGAAGACTACAGTCTGTGGGAGTTTGATTTAGACTTTTTCATTATCAATGAGGTGTAATTCAGTGTTTTGGACTATGGCAACCCCTAGGAGTGGTATAAGCTGTTTTCCTTTAAGGAGGCACTGGGTAAGATCCTTCTAACTTTACTTTCTAAAGCGTATTAAAAACTTGCATTGCAGAGAGAAATTGAAGAAGCTGTTCCTTTTCAGTTGTGTAAATCTGTACAAAGCTGTTCTTTCCATCCTGCCTGGTGTTGAATGTGGAACAATAAAAGAATGAAGATGTTGCTGTGCTCTTAAATTGGAGGAGACGAAGACAGGGCAGTGAGTCTACCCTTTGTGTCTTCGTCTGTTGTGGGGACTGGCAGTGATCTTTTTTTTTTTTCTTTTTCTCCTGGAGTGTTGGAAACTGTAAGCAATAAAGACTGTGATGTTTGCCTGTGCAAGAAACTAGAATTACTGATTTAAATGATCTATATATTGTGCTGCTTCTTTCAGATACTTATCAGGTTTTCTGTTTTGAAATTGTTGATGATAACCTCATAACGAGAGGGACAACAAAGTCACTGAATTTACAGTACTACCTCAAGGATCTTGATCAGAGCCTGTGTTTTGGGGGTTAGGGCAGGCTGTATGCAATTTGAAGTGCTGAATATCTGTCATTCTAGCAGCTGACATAAGAAAAATCCAGGAGGAAGATATGGTTTTCATATAATGAAACCTAGGACTTCTGTGTACCATAGGCTTGTGGATCAGGCTCCAGGGTCAGTTTTCTGGCCTGGATCAGTGTATTGGGACCTGGTTTTGCATAGTTTTTGTGCACATGCATAAACAGTAGGATGTTGATGTCATTTTCAGTGCAAAATTAGCTCTGTTCTTCTAACTGATGCTGGTGTCTTGATAAATACCTCTTTCTGAGATATTTTGTGTTACGTAATCATATGCCTCTATTTCAAGTCAAAACCTTCAGGAAATTATGAGCAGTGACAAATATTTTTACAAGCTGCTAATTCTGACATCAGTGCATGTTTTATAATAAAATTGCTGTGATAAATGATTTTGCATAAAGTTGGAAATTTATCATTATACTAGCAGTCTGGGTGGCCTTTGATTTAGGCAGTCAACCAAAATCTTTTGCTCAGGTGTAAAGTGTTACAACTTCACAAATGGAATGCCACACAGTTATGTTTTAAACTAGTGTCTACCTTATGTTCTTGCAGTTGCCAGCAATCTGATGTAAATCATTAAAACTTCTTCAACTTTCGTGATGCTAGTACTTATTAAACCTGAGAAGTCCATTCCTATACTGTGCTAGTCAAATTGACAGGTGGAAAAATGTTGGGGTTTTCTATTTAAAAATTACAAATGAGTTTTGATTCCAGGTGGTTTGAAGCAAAAGGTTGACATCAGCTTAGGTGCTTCGCTGATACACTCAATATTTAACAGTGTTTATATGGGAAAAAAAGACAACGTCAAACCTTTAAAAATAGTCATATAATCATAGAATGATTAAGGTTGGAAAACACCTGTAAAATCATTAAGTCCAACTGTCAGCCCAATACTACCATGACCGCTAAACTACATCCTGAAGTGCCACATCTACACATTTTTGAATCCCTCCAGGTATGGTGCCTCCCCCCCTTCCCTGGCCAGCCTGTTCCAATGCCACTCTTTCAGTAAAGAAATTCTTCCTAATGTCCAACCTGAACCCGCCCTGGTGCAACCTAAGGCCATTTCCTCTTATTCTTTCACTAGCAACTTGGGAGAAGGAGCCAACACCCACCTCACTACAACCTCCTTTCAGGTAGTTTTGGAGAGCAGTGAGGTCTCCTCTCAGCCTCCTCTTCTCTAAACAATCCCAGCTACCTCAGCTGCTCCTCACAAGACTTGTTCTTTAGACCCCTCACCAGCTTCATCGCCCTTCTCTGGACCCTCTCCAGCACCTCAATCTCTTTCTTTTAGTGAGGGGCCCCAAACTGAACACAATACTCAAACTGTGGCCTCACCAGTGCTGAGGACAGGGACATGATCACTTTCCTACTCCTGCTATACACTGTTTTTGATGCTGTTGGCCTTCTTGGGCACACTGCAGGCTCATGGTCAGCTGGCTGCCCACTAGCCCCCATCCCAGATCCTTTTCACCCAGTCAGCTCTCCAGCCACTCCTCCCCAAACCTGTAGTGCTGCCTGGAGTTCCTGTGACTCAGGTGCAGGACCTGGCACTTGGCCTTGTTGAACTTCACATGATTGCCCTCGGCTCATCAATCTAGGCTGCCCAGATCCTTTTGCAGAGCCTTCCTGCCCTCAAGCAGATCAACACTCCTGCTCAGTTTGGTGTCTCTGTGAATTTACTGAGAGTGCACCCAATTCTCTCATCCAGATCATCGATAAAGGTGTTAAACAAGACAGGCCCCAAAACTGAATCCTGGGGAACACGAGTTGTGACTGGCTGCCAACTGGATTTAACTCCCTTTACTGCCATTCTCTGTGCTCAACCACTGAGCCAGTCATTTACCCAGCGAAGAGTACACCCATCTAAGCCATGAGCTGCCAGCTTCTCCAGCAGAAAGCTGTGTCAAAGGCTTTAGTAAAGTCCAGGTAGATAATGTCCACAGCCTTTCCCTCGTCCACTTGGTGGGTCACCTGGTCACAGAAGATCAGGTTGGTCAAGCAGGATGTGCCTTTCATGAACGCATGCTGGCTGGGCCCAGTCCGCTGGTTAATGTGCACATGCTGTCTGAGCACACTCAGGATGAACCGCT
>NW_009731230.1:47618-49922 GCF_000703405.1 Apaloderma vittatum | reverse complement strand
TCCATAATCTTCCCTGGTGCTGAGGTCAGGCTGACAGGCCTCTGGTTCCCCAGATTCTCCTTCCAGCCCTTTCTGAACACCTCACACCCTCCTTGATAGTTATTTTTACGATTAGGTAATACTGCAGGTAACTTGATTGTATTGAGCTTGTTGCTTGGACTCCTGTGTGGATGTGTTTGAGGAAAGTCACTGAAATAAAGGTTTTGCTGGTTACTGGAGTGGTTTGAAAGGTACACCCTCTGTGACCACAGACTGTCATTTTCCCTGCCTCTTAGTTGCTTAGGCATAGCAGGGAATGGAAAGGGCAGTCCAAGGCATATTCTGATGTATTAAGTAAGCTTGCCCTTACCCAGATACCTATAGGGCTAAGAATCTGATCTTAAGAGCTGAAGAAATGTGTAGATGTGGGCTGTACATCTGGAACTCCAGTTAATAGTAAGTAATGCAGCCTTTTAGCATGAAACGTATTTTAACACAGCTTTGGTATTGTAGGGCTATTTTTAGCAAAGAAGGTTGCTTACTATAACTTCTGAAAGTAGAAAACCATCCTCCGGTGGGTGCGTTGCTACAGCAACATTCTCTTAAGGGTTCTGATGAAGATTGAAAAGGATAAAATTTATTGTCTGAGTATTACTCATGGCTAAATATTTTCCACAGCTTAAATCACAGATATAATACTTACTGATTTTTATTGTACAAATTGAGATGATTCCAGTTTTTTTGAGCATTCCTGACTGTGTAAGCTGCTGCTGAAATAAAATACCCGTTTCAGTCTCACGGAGGAACAAAAGTTTGCTGTTGTGCTCTGAATACAGTACTTGGCTTGATTAACAAGCATGTCCTGACTAGGGAGATAAATAACTTAATGAGGCCCAGGGCTGGGGGTAAAATTCTTTCTTTTTATGGTTGTAAGCAGAGCACGACAATGATTCATTAAGCAAAGCAAAATGAATTTGATTTTCGTTGTACAGTGGCAGTGCTATATAGTGTAGGGTCATCCAGACAAGGAAATCTGTCATACTGACAAATATTTTTGAAGGGTGTGGTAGGCATAAGTGCTTAATATAGTTCATGTAATGGCTTAGAAGTGGCTTATCTATTATATGAGTTGAAAATAGCACTATTTAATGCTGAAATTAGTGCCACTGTTACAGTGCAAACTTCTCTGCTTGCTTTATACAATGAGTTTGCATCTGTACACGCCTCTTTTATAGGACAATATTGATAGTAACAGTTCACCAGCATAGCAAATTTTTTTTTTTTGCTATGTGGTGGATTCTGAGAATTTGCCAATGTGTTGATTATATCTACTTTTATTTTGGTTTTAGCTAACTACTACTATCATGTTTTCAAAGTTAAATTTTATTTGCTTCAATTTATCCTTATTAATCTGGACCTGTGTTGCAGTGGTGTTGGTTGGGCTTGCATAGGTTCTGCAAGTGTTTTTATAGTTCTTCCTCAGTCCAATTTTCTGGTATTAATGACTATGTGGTATTTCTGTGAAGATCCTAGTTATCCAGGAGAATTCCAGCTGGGTTCTGTCATAATGGGCCCATAGTCTTCAGTATCCTCCCTTGTACAGACTGGATGGTGATACCGCCTAGCTGGAGGATTTTTTAGCGTGCCAGTTATCTAGAAGGTCTCTTCCTGTCCTGTGAAACTTAAGATCTGATATGTTGTTACAGGTGTCCATGGTCACTTGTCATGACTTGCTTTATGAATCAGTGTCTCTCTACTGAGGCTGTTGGTTTCTTCTTTAGATTCCAGGTGTTGCTGTCTTTGCAACAGCTGGTGAGAATCCTCTTGATAATTCTTCAGTCATGCTTCTCAGATGACCAGTTGCTTAGTTACATCTCCTGGCTTCCTTTTCTTTCCTCACCCCTTTCTTCTTCCCTGGTCTGCTCAACACTTGGGAGACTTTCAGGGTATATTGTCCTGGCTTGGTAGCTAGCTTTGAAATAATCTTCACTTGCCAAACCTTGCATTAATCTTGTTGCTTGCTTACTGTGGTCTTCTGCGGAGAACTCTAGTTGTGGTAGATGGACCACATTCAAAATGAGATTTACATCAAGTCTTTAACAAGTAAGCCTAGTCTTTCAGGTATTAGACAGGATTCATTACTTCATACATCAATATCCTATAAATATAAACTTATCTTACTAGCAAAAGCTGTTTGGCAGTTTTGTGATGTCCTGGCCGGCTCAAGCAAGTTTGGACAATCAGCTAAATAAAACTGAATGCTAGTTTATGCCCTGTGTTTCTGCTTTGGTCTGATAAGTTAGCTACCACTTGTTTTTGGGGGGG
>NW_009731230.1:0-47587 GCF_000703405.1 Apaloderma vittatum | reverse complement strand
GGGTGTAGTATGTTGTGGTTTTTAAAAACACTTAGTCTAAAAGAAGAAATATGTTGTTTCAAGTTAATCAAAAAGGGAAGTAATTCACGATGAGCTACCTGTAGCTAATCATCTCCAGTCATGAAGCTGACTCCCTGTTTGAGCTAGGTAGCATTCCAAGCTGATGGAAAGAATTTTCTCTGCATATTTTAGAATCCATATGAACAGTAAGCTACACTGAATGTTTTCTTACCATGTTTGTCCCTCTCTTATTCAGTGTCACCAGCAACTTGTTTTCACATTTCCCCTTCATGGGGAGAATTGTTCCTTTTAAGCAACTGTAAAATTTGTTAATGTAATTTGTAATATTTATTTAACAAAAAGCAGTCGTGTGTTGTTTTCTCCAGTGCAAAAATACAAGTCATATCTGAGCGCATAAAAGAAGGAAAAGTTTATCCATAAGGAAAAAATATGCTTTTTATTTTACATTTTCTATAGTACTGTACTGTGGAAGGTGCTGCATTGATTGCTGTGTTGTGTACTTGACATGAAACAAGACAAAGTTAAGGAGAGGGTTTCTTCTGCAAGTCTGTGGCATTCATGTAAACCTGAAACTTGTCTCATACACTCTTAAAAATAAAAATACTTGTATCAGCTGGATGAGGGAAAGAATTGTTGCCTGTTCCGTCCAGAATATTGCTTAAAGACCTGAAGAATGAAGGATGTAAAGTATTTTCATAGGCCTTTTTTTTTACTTCAGCTTTGCTGTTGCACTGCTAGCATCCTTAAACGCATCTTGGATGACAAATCACTAACTTGAAATTACGGTACATCTGGTTATGTGAGTATTTGGGCAGAGGGAGACTTTTTAGTGGAGTTTCTTTCAAGATTCTTTGAAGACAACTCCTTTGTTCTGATTGGTTTATTTTTGTGCATTGATCAGAACTGCCAAATGGTACTGCTAACATTGTTAGTTTGTTTATCCAGTCCTTTGTTGCTTCTTTCATGCTTCTGCTCTATTTCACTCTTCCTTGATTTCTCTGCTGTGATTTGTGGTACTTTTTTGCTGCTGTTAGAAGAGCATCGTATTGGTTGCTACGGTAAAGCAGATATTATTCCAGTCAGGCTCAAAATTCCATTAGAGATCATTAGATGCTGCAGAAGCATCTTCTGTTGCAGCACAGCGGTAAAATATATGGATTCCTTTCAGGTGGCTCTGTATTAAGACCTCTTTTAAAACCAAAATAAGTTTGGCAAAACCTGTATGTTTCTTAACTGTTACGCCCTTGACAGGTAGGCGTTTGCTGTGCTGTAACCTGGTGGTGGTATTCTGATTGTGAATAACCACGTTAAACAGTTTTCTGATGTAGTTTAATATAGTTGACATTTTTTATTTTGGACACTGCAAAATAGGAGAATTTTAAGTATATTCTTAGTAGTACCACTAGCTAATACAGTATAGGTATCTAACACAGGGCAATGCTGAATTTAACTTACACTAAACTTAGAATCATAGAATGGTATAGGTTGAAAGGGAGCTTAAAGATCATCTAGTTTCCAAGCCCCAGCCATGGGCAGGGACACCTCCCACCAGACCAGAGTCCCATCCAGCCCGGCCTTGAACACTTCCAGGGAGGGGGCATCCATACCTTCTCTGGGCAGCCTGTGCCGGTGTCTCACCACCCTCACAGTGAAGAACTTCTTCCTTAGACCTAATCTAAATCTACCCTCTTTAAGTCTGATAGAATCCCTCCCCATCTTTCTTGTAACCCCCCTTTAAGTACTGGAAGGCTGCTCTAAGGTTTCCCTGGAGCCTGTTCTCTTAGGGGAGGTTCTTCAGCCCCCTGATTATCTTGGTGACTCTCCTCTGGGCCCTCTCGAGCAGGTCCATGTCTTTCTTATGCTGAGGACTCCAGAGCTGAACATGGTACTGCAGGTGGGGTCTCAACAGAGCAGAGCAGAGGGGCAGCTTCACCTCCCTGGACCTGCTGCCCACGCTTCTTTTGATGCAGCCCAGGATGCGGTTGACTTTCTGGACTGCCAGTGCATGTTGCTGCCTCATACTCAAGTTTTTCATCCACCAGCACCTCCAAGTACTTCTTGCCAGGAGTAAACCTAGTTTTTTGCCTTATCTTTTAATGTGATCCACTTACCTTTCCTGAAGAATTCATGTTTGATTTTCTTACTCTCTAATACATAAAGCCAGAGGCAATTTGCTCAAAGTCCATTTTTACCATTTGAGTTGCATTATAGCCCAGACACAGCAATTTCATTAAAATTGTTACATCTGCATATTAAAAAGTAAACAAAAATTTAGTATTGGCATGTTAAAATGAGTTGAGAACCACTTTGTTCTGGTTTTTGTTCAGGCATGTGGGGATTCTGTAGCAGGAGACCTTTACTGTCCTGATTGTTTTTACTGGCTCTGATTTTTCTTACCGGAACAGAACTGAACCAAGTGTCAGAACTGAACCAGTATTGTCAAAATTGTTTTAATTACATCTTATTAATAAAAAGGGGAACCTTGACTTTTACGAAATGGCCTTGACAGTATGAGCTATGTAAAATACTTTCACACTGACAAGCCTGATTTCTTTCTGTGATGAAATAGCTGGTTCTGCAAATGAGGGGCTAGCAGCAGATGCCTGACATCAGCAAGGCCTTGGACCTTATCTCCTGTAGTGTGTGTCCTAATAAACAAATCCACAAAATAGTCCACTTACCCAGGCAATATAATAAAGTGTCTGAACTGTGTGTCTCAAAGACTTGTGCTTAGTAGTACAAAGTCAATACAGAAGCTGGCTCCTTGTGGCATCCTACCAAGGCTTGACACTGGAGCGAGTACTCTCTAACGTCTTTATTAGTGAGCTGGATGAGGGGATCCTCAGCATGTTTGCAAGACAATAGACGCAAGGTCAGGGAGACTTATCCTGAGGGAATGGACTGGCACGTAGTTCAGCTGAGGCAAGCACAAAGCCCTGTGTGTGGGAGGAGATAGCGAAACGCACCAGTACAGGTTGAGGCGCAGTGGCTGTGGACACCGACCCATTCCCCTGAGCAGCTGGCGGTGTGCCCCTGCAGCAGAGCACCAGCTACACCCTCAGCTCTGCCAGGGAGTGTGGCCAGCAGGTTGAGGGAGATCAGTCCCTTTATTGAGAACCTGGGGTACTGGTGGGGAAAGATCCCAAGAAATGGTAGTCAGGCTCAGAAACAGGTTGCCCATAGAGTCTCTGTCCTTGAGAACACTTAGAGCAACTTACATTACTCCAGACAACTTATTCTAATGGTCCTGCTGTGACAAGTCCATTTGGTTGACCGCCTGACAACCAAAATCTGTTACTCTGAGCTTCCTGCCTGTTTTGTGCCCAAGAAGCAAACAGCAAAATTGATCATCTTGGTATGACAGGCTGCAGCCTACTGTAGTGCAGTTTGCCAGGCTTGAGAGCAGAGATCCAAGGAAGACATAGTTTGGATGTTGACTTGAGAGCCTTAAGAGCTGTTCCATCTTAATGTGTGTCTGAGTCCCCTGGCCCTGACTGAAATCAATGGAAGCCTTCTTTACTTGGAGGGGGGATGGTGGTTATTCCATCACTTTCATGAGTTTTATTTCAGCATCACTCTCTGTAGGTATTTACCTGGCAATTAGGGAAACAACTTTTTGACTAATGAATTTTTTGTGTATAGATGCTGTCTTTAAAATGCATACTTCATATTCCTTTCAGGACCATGTAAAAAACGATATCCTGAAGATACCTGTATTGGCAAGGTGGCAAGAGGGAGGAAATATAAAACTCTTCCTGAAAGTAGAGAAGTTAAAATAAAAGCTAATACTTTCAAATTTGCTTGCTTTAGAAGCTGAACTGTAGAGATGAATGTCTAAAAAATTAGTTTTCAGTCCCTTAATTATGAATTTCTGAAAAGAAAGTTAATGTTTATTCCTAGAAATGGTCTTTAGGCTTTTATATTTGGAAAATATACATAAAAAATGAATCATATGCTGATACCATAGCTGGGAAGTGTCACTCATTTTTATGTGATCAGAGAATGGTTGTGTGCCAATTGTGAATGAAACAAATTTTAAGGAAAAAGGCATACTTTGGGAACATGTCATTCGTAATAACAAGATAGAGGTCATCATTAAGAAGGATACTCTACTAGTGAAGAATATAAAACTTAAAACTTATATTTGTTTCGGAATTTTGAGGTTCTTTTTTCCTTTTCCTAAACAGACTTTGCTGGAATATGCAGAAAAGTGGAAAACATCAGAAGACCCTCTGCCCCTGTTAGAGGTTTATACGGTGGCTATCCGAAGTTACGTTAAAGCACGACCTTATCTTACCTCTGAGTGTGAAAATGTAGCCTTTGTGCTTGAACGGTTAGCACTGTGAGTATGATTTTCAGCTACTAAAATCAACCTATATGGTATTAACTTTTCACTGCCTACCTAAATGCTTTCCCAGTCCAGTTCACAATCTATGGGAATTCCAGATAGGTTAGGAAGCACCTTCCTTTCTCACGGTGAATGTTGTATGTGAGAGAGAGTATCTTTAGTTGTCAGAAATGGGACAGTCTTGAAGACTCCTCATCTAGGACAAGCCAGCATCCTTGGCTTGGAACACTTTGCTACTGTTGATCTGAATGCAGTCTGAAAGTGCATCAATTTGCACAGACTGTTACAGGGTTGGACTTCAATGATAAATTCAATTTCTTTTAAAATTGGTGTCTTTCAGAGAGCTTGCTTTTACAGTTTCTGCAAGAGTGTCTGTGACCTTCTTTTCTTTCTATGTTCAAAGAAAGCAAGCTGGTTTATGACCTTGAGATTTCAAACAAATAGCTGTTTGGATACTAGAATAAAGAATTGTTGACTATACATTTTAAAAGCCCAAAACTGCCTCAAATAATATTCTTATTTGATTTCCAGAAGCTGCATTGAACTTCTGCTGTGTCTGCCTCTTGAGTTACCTGAAAGTAAATGGGAAGAATTTCAGGCTTTTGTACAGGTGAGTTTGATTCATGAAATAAAGACTTAATAGCTTTTAAGAATGGTTTGGAACCCTGGGGATATTAAGTCTGTAGCATGTCTGAACACATGTTTCCTGGTGGCTGATAAAGATCAAGGCCTTCAGCCAGTAATCTAATGTACTCTGCAGTAATTGCTGTCAGTTCTATCATTTGTCTGTCATAGTTCATGGAGAAAAAAAAATATTTTCCGATACTTGAAGGAAAGCTCATGTTTTAAAAGGAATTTGTCTATTAACACTATTAGAAATGAAATCATACAATGTAAGTAATTCTTTACTGTTTATAGTTGTGCATTTGAGACTTACCTGTATAAAAGATCTGTTGATACTGAAAGATCTCCTACAGGGTACTTGCTGGTTAAGGATTAGAGCCCACATTAAAGGAGGATGTCGAAACAAATTTTGCTCCTCAGTATATGTAGTGGGAGGTTCTGTTTACAGTTAAAATTTTAAAAAAAGGGTATTAAGGAGAAGGAAATAATAGTGAAAAAGATAGTTACCTCAGGATTCCTAGCCTAACTAACATAGGTAGATGCAAGGCTCATTTTTAAAGTCAATTTTGATTAGCAACTGCCTGGTGTAAACAATCCTGAGGCAGTGTGTTTGGTGCTGAGCGGTTCCTCAGCCTTCAGAGCAGGTGAAAATGTAAAAGCCAAGTGAAGAGAGAGGGATGAGCCACAGATTTTTTGCAGGTATTTAGTTTACTCCTAAGGAAATGTCTGTTCCCAGAATTTATTCTAGAATCTATATGCAGTAGAAACTATCTTAATTGATGTTAGGGCTCTAGCATGCCTTAATCATATTTACATAGAACCATTCAGTGGACTCTTACAGCTTAAAGCTTTTGTCTTTAAAAAAATTTTTTTTTCAGTGTCTCCAGTGCAGAAAAATTGATCTATAAAAGAATATATATTATATAAAAGAATAAGAGGTTAGGCTTCCAGACCAATATGTGGACCAGAGAATTAGCTAATCTGTTCAGAAGTTTAAAAAGTAGACCTGTTAATAAATCTTGAGGTGAGTTTGGGACACGCAATTGTTTTAGTTTCTCAGCCTAAGTCTTAGGTGACAGAGGCAGAAGTAAAACCTATATAGGCAGAATATTAAGATTGTTCTGTTACATATGCAACTCTTGATCTGGTAAGGAGGGGTTTTTGTCATAAGGTATAAAGAAGTATAAAAGACACATTCTTCATATCTTTTTTAACAATACTTTGTTTTGTAAAATACGTTCTTCAGGTGGCTCATAAAAATTTGATGGAAAATGGCAGCCGGGAGCTGCACATTTTAACTACGCTTACACAAGAGAAGGGAGTATGGAAAAACCCAGTGTTGTGTGGTATTCTTTCCCAGGAACAGTTGGATCCAGATAAAGGTAAATTTAAAAATTATGCTTGGGTTAAAATATGCCTCATTTTTGCGATAGTATTATGAGATATGGAAGTCTTTTGGATATAGTTTATGTGATAATTTATAAGCTATATAAATAAATATACTTGTAGCATTATCTGAATTGTTAAGACAGTATGCTTCTAGGAATATCCAGAGAATTTAATGTTGGCATTTTGCATAAAATATAATCATACCTGGAGATCTCTTGCCATTTTCTTTACAAGCTGTGTGAACGGAAATTGCATAAGGCTATTTTACAATGGTGTAAGTTCAGTACTGATATACAAAAATTATCTGACTTAAAAAATAATTATTTTTTTTAATGAGAGTGGTATTTACTCAGTTATGAAATGCAAAGCGGGCAATTACCAGTGATTCATTTAGACTGGAGTTCTGAGGATGTCTAACAGCAGTTGCATAGGGAAGAGTATATGATCAGCAGAGGCTTACAATGATATTTTCCTGATGTATTGTTTCCATTGTTAATGATTTGCAATTCAGAAACGGTATGCTTGTGTTAATAAGTCATAGTTCTTTTTTTGATTCTTTGCCTAACTGGCTTTAGAATCTGTATGAACCATCACACCTAAGCATCTGTGGCAGAATTACACAGTTCTCACACTGAGTGAAGTAGTTCCTTTTACTGTCTGCCTCCTTTTAACCTGATGCTTTCTTTTTTTGTGTGATATTACCTATTAAAAAGTAAACTGTTCTTATGCCTTTCAGTGAATGCATCATAAGACATGATTCATTAGGCTGCTGTCCTATCCCAGCATCTCTCTTCTGTAGCATCTATTCCATACTATCTTGTAACATTACTGTCGAATTCCTCACATGGAGGACCAAAGGTTTATTCAGCAGTAAACATGCACTGATTTTCTTCTTCATTCTGCATTCCTTTCATAATATTTCCTATTATTATTATTAGTCACAATTTCTTTCCTGAGGAGTAGTATTTATTGCAGTAGCAGGATTTTCCCCTTAACACACAGACTATTTTTGTGTTTGTACAGTTGTGATTGCTTTTTTTTTTCCCCCATGAAAATAACTTCGGGGTTTTTTACTTTTGTCTGTTAATGCCATGTCACAGAGTGCAGGCCTCTACCGGCTTTTAGTGTTGGGATGTCTTTATTGCCCTGCTTTTATCGGCGTGTTTTGTCACATTGTTTTCTAACCTCTTTCAGTGAGCAACTGTCTCTGCAGTCTTCAACCTTAACTCTAGTGTGACAATCTTTGCAATATTTGTAAACTTGGCTTACAGGATGTTGATTTCATTCTTAGTGTTGCCTTTACCATTTGCTATTTCAGAAGTTGCTATGTATTTAAGTAGTCAGCTTTCTAACACATTTGGCAGAACTGAACAACTCAGTCTTTAAGTAATAGTTGTTTCATCTCCAACAGATAAATGTTTATACTATTACTTAAAGACTTAAACACTGGAGGTGTTTTTCCTAATATCGTCCTCTTAAGCTTTTGTGGCCTGTATTTGTTTCAGTTGTTGTTCCTGTTTGTTTTATTTCAGGCTTGGTAGTCTCAATTATGACCTATTCAGAGCAATTATAACCTATGCAGAATCTATGACATAATTGGGTATCTACTGAAATTAGATCAGTGATTATCTCTTCTTGAAGACCTCTGGTGTTGGCTCCTGAAGGTCAATTTGCCTCTTTGCATCTCCTGTAGGAAGGACAACTAGGTCTCTGTTTCATCTTGGAAACAGAACATTTTGAATTCCTCTATTTTCAAACCGTGCAAGCTCGGAACATAGCATGAGAGACAAGTTCGTGTTCTCTGACCACACAGCATAGCTGGTTTGTTCAAGTCAAGCAAATGCAGCTTTGTCTGAACTGCACTATTCTCTTGCTCTCCTGGTTTTTGGAAGGGGCTGTTGCATGGATTCCACCTAAATACAAGCAGAAAGTACTTACTTCCAAGATGTTAGGGAGATTGTTCTCTGAGTACCCTGTCATTAAGTAATTGCCTGACTGCCTTGGGCGCAGCTCAGTTTTCTGGTGAATGTGATGTAGGTCTGTAAGGATCCATGCCCTAAGAAGGTCAAAAAAGATAGAGGATGGATATCCAGTTGTTTGAAGCACTGAGGAGAACAGCATGGCTGTCACTGATCTTTGCTGATGGGTAGTACCATATTTAGGAGATGATGTTTATACAGTAGTATATGTCTGTATTGATCTGTCTTGAGCTGTACTGCGGGACCTACATGCATACAGTAGATACAGATTTATATTTGTGTGTGCATATAAAAACTTTTCACACTGCAAATATTCTCCAGCCACTTGATTTGTCACCTGCTTGAGTGACAAACATTGGCATTGTCCTGGATCTTTTTAGCCTATCTCTTAGCATGAATGTTGGAAACCTGGATTAAGTTACCAGGTTCTATGCAACAGATGTCACCAACTGAAACAAAATCTCCTCATGTGAACAATTGTAATGCTGGTACCCCACTTGAGGTGTTTCTGAAGTAAATTTCTCTCTCTCTTCCTGCAAATGTTACGTCAGCATTGTCATTTGGGGCTGTGTTTTTTCCCATAATGCTAGTTTGGTTTGTATGGAGGACTAGCCTGGAAATGGGAATTTGGATTCCTAATGAGCTGAGGAATGTATTTTTTCTTATTCTTGACCGGTGACTCTGAAGAGAATGCAGAAATTGAACTGTCAGCAGTGTCTTTTGGTGTCATTTGTGGGCCCCCTAAGTGGACGTCTGGAGTTGATAGCACTGCTTGTGGCTACTCTCTGAGAGACTTTCTGAAAGAAACTCCTTTTGGGTTTCCTAATCTATTTGCTGTTGTGTCATGGATCAACCAGCCAGACAATCTTCCATTCCCTCAGAGCAGTACAGTGCCAGAAAGGGAGATTCTTCCCTCGGTTCCGCATATCTTGGGGTTTTTTTCTGTCTCTTGCCTATGTCTTTACCCAACAATCATGCCACTAGGCCTGCAATTTCTTGAATCAAATTCTGGTTCCTCAACAGTATTACCTCTTAAAGGTGATCAGAAGCTGTAAAGTACTTGTTTGTTCGTATGACTTTTCTTCTTTTTCCACTTAAACCTATGTCCTGTGCCTTTAAAGAATGGCTACCAAATTTTGTGTTTTGACTGCGTCATGGCTGCTTTACACTTGAGAGATCACCCAAAGTTATATGATGCCATCAGGTCATGAGGATAGCAAAGTACCAGTCTTCTCAAATAATATTTCAAAGATCCCATATGAGCATATTGGTGGCATTCATTTCTGTGGACCACTGCTCCAGCATTTTCCATCACCCTCTGATAGTGGGAGCAACTTAATCTTAGCACCAAGGCAGAAAGAAATCTGGAAAGGTATTCTAGATGTGTGGAAATAAAATAACTTATCCACATGGTTAAATTCAGGTATTAGCTTTGATAACTGACTAGCCTGAAAGTAAATGGTTCACCTGCTTTAGCACTTGTTGGCTGGTTTCATATTGCTGTCACACATTGAACTTCATTTGCATATTGACTGGACTTGCTACTACCTCAGATTTCAGCTGCTTGAATCTTTTTCTTCTGGGGATTGCATATGATGAACAAGAAGCACTTTTATTTGGAGAGAGAATTTTTTTGTGTTTCTCTGCTTCATTA
The DNA here is from genome assembly GCF_000703405.1 of Apaloderma vittatum. Taxonomy (NCBI): domain Eukaryota; kingdom Metazoa; phylum Chordata; class Aves; order Trogoniformes; family Trogonidae; genus Apaloderma; species Apaloderma vittatum. The sequence goes on along the minus strand of NW_009731230.1, from coordinate 37,572 downwards.
GTTGATTAGGGAAGTAAAGCATGTCAAGGTTTTTGACATGATAGTGAGTCTTTTGCCTTACTGGCCACCTCCTGAACTGCAAGATAGCTTAATCTGACATCAGGACCGATTTTAATCTTGAATTGAAGCTGATCTGAATTCATGACAACCAGAATTTATGTTTCTTGAAGTTGCTTGGTTAATGTGTTTGGCCTTATTGCTTAGTGTACCGAAGACTGAACATTGAAGTATGCCTAAGTATCTTGGGGTTACATGATAACCTATACGATGTTAAAACACTCTTCTTCTGTCGTCAGTTTCTGTCAGTGTGGCTTAGGCTCTTCAGCATGAACCTGTTTTTCGATTCTCAAGGTTGTCATTTTCTTGTAGTGATGGTGAAATCCTTCAAAGCTGTCACTGGTATCTTCTCAGCTAGTACTGAGGGTGAGTGGAGCAACTGTCTATAGGAAAAGGATCTGAGATAAAAGAAAAAGCAGCAGCAAACTGGCTTTTTGTAGAGTTAATCTCGATCTGATTATCCTGGATAATCTGGATGCCAAGAATTAAGTTCTTGAATCTTTTGTAACTTTAAATGTAGTTGGCAGACTTCTTAACTCTTTTCAGTGAGTAATACTTTCAAGAATAGAAGCAGCACTGTTCAGAGATTATCAAGGTGGATAACAAGCAGGTTAGAATTTAAACAGCATGGAACTATTTTCAGTAATCAGAGCATCCGCCATCAGAAGTTGAATGATACCAGCAGCCTCACTTGGAGGGAAAAAAAAAAAAAAGAAAAAGTGTTTGCGTCCTGGCTATATTCAAAGCCACCTGGAACTTCTTTTACCCTTTCACCAGACAATATGCCATCGTAGAAGCATCCAGGATTGGTGCTGCATTCAGCAGACTTGTGCTGAGATGTTGTTTGCATGAAGGATTCTGAGACCCAGCCCCAGGTAAATATGAAAGTATCGAGTACAGTTCAGTCACCCACAGTGTGAACGCACATGTGGACTAACACTTGAAGATGACTAAAGAGGTTACTGGCTAGTAACGGAAGTTCTTTGAGATGGATAGTCCACATGTTCGTTCACTTCCTGTTGTTGTCCTCCTTGGCCAAAGTAAGGTTGAGAAGCCATAAAGGTCTGTGGTAGATTAAGCTATACCTACCCAATGATTGGCAAAGGGTAAAGTAGTAGGATTATGAGTGTTTTAAGGCAAAAATTCTTTGCTTTTGTTCTCTAGAGCTCTTGCAGTCAGCCAAAACAGAACATACATGTGGACTGTCCACCATAGAGAACTTAATACTAAAGAACTGTGCTTATGGCTTATTCATGCTCTTGTGTGCTACTAATCTGTGGATTACCTTTTCTCTTTTTTTGATTCCTGTATGGTATAAGCATTGCCTATCATCAAAGTTCTTAGTAGTTCTTGCAGCCTTGGCATGAAACCACTTGACAGTATGATCTAAGACTCCAGCTATGGGATTTGATGGGGAAGCTTTGTCTAAGAGTTTAGATTCCAGTACCTCCAAGTTAGTTTGCCAGAGTTAGTTGATCATAGCACCATCTATCAGATGTCATCTGCTTGTCTTTTTTTCCTCTCATATTAGCTGTGTAATTTTGTAAGAATTCTGCACATGCCTTGCACAAACAGAGGTTTGTGAATTTTAATGAATTGTGGAGCATTGCACAAAAAATTGTGTTTATCAATAGCATGATTCCTAGAAAAATTATTAAACTAGATCTTCCTCATTAGATATTTCAGGTTTTCTGCTCACAGAGGTTAACTGACTTGTGCTGAAAAAACGCTTGTGCCTCAAAGTATTTTATGAAGTTATATTTGTTATGGTAAACTAACAAATTATCTGCAGTAACTTTTGAAATAGACATCGCACTCTAAAATATATTTATAAAACGTTAAGAAACAAAACAAAATTTTATCCTTAAGATTCTTCCCCACCATAGAGTTGCTCCTGCAACTTCAGCACTGTTTTTTGTCTTAAAATGTCGTCCATAGTTCAGTTACGAAATAATTAAAACTTGTGTTTTGAATGAGCCTTCAGATGTTGACTGTAATTATTGTAATCACTTGTATTAGAATAAAGGCTTAGGAACTAATATGTAGCTTTAACCTCGAGGTCTTCCTGTATCTTGTTGAGAAGATAACAGAAAATGTTCTGATGCTTACGCAAGGCAAGCTGGCTGAAGCAGTAAACACTAAAGGAAGGGGATTACTGAAGAGTAGCAGACAGAACACAGGCTCTAAAACGTTAAATGCAGTAATTAGAATAATAAATCAGAGTGAAACCTCTCAAGTTACTATTATAGCTTAAAATCTAAGGTCTTCCTGTATCTTGTTACAGAAATAAGGTAAAATGTTCCAGTGTTATTCCAGACAAACTAGCTGGGAGTAGACGCTGTGTGTCGGTGAAAGGATTACTGGTACCTGGTAGGAGGAAGAGCAAGGCTAGAACTACTGCATTTAATTAATCACTGGGTCATTTGTGGGTTGTCGAGAGTATGAACATTTTGTATAAGGCATTGGTAGTAGCATTAAAGGAACACTTACTCTGCTGCTTAAAAGGCTTAAAATGTTCTCTAATAAACACAAAGATGGTTACCATCTACCAGCTGTCGCTTAGCAAACTTGGGTTTACCTTTGTCCCTACACGAACAAAAACCTGGTCATATCTTCGTTGACGTGGAGAGAGGAAGAAAGAACTCATATTTGACTGAATATTCTTATACACATCAGTGAGCTGAGGCTGATCGTTTGTAATAGCACACAAGGATCCTGAACAAATAACTAAGACGTTGAGTGAAATGATAATTCAACCATAAATCTGCAAATGCATGAGAGATAATGATGGGGTCTACCAGGCCTGATTTCTACAAAAGGCAGTATTTTCTGCCTTAAAATTCTTTGCATTAGAATGACAAAAGAAAAATATAAATGGCTGACCTAATTTTGATTGCAAGATGGGCTTTTAGTAATATCTTGTGTAAGTAGCTAGAAGAAGGAGAAATCATGAGATGAAGTGAAAGACAGTCACGTACCAAAAACTAACAAGGATGGGAGGAAGCAGAGAATAGAATGAGATGATCTTTTTTCTTTCTGTGAACTTCACGTTTGATATACTAATACTCCAAATACCAGAGGGGTAATTAATTATGTAATTTCAGCATCTGCAAAATTATTTCAAGACCAAACAGGACTTTGAAAGTCATGAAAAATGTAAGTTAGATGAATGGGCAACATGATTCATGTGAAATTCAAGGTGTGAAAATTAAGAGGAATGTAATGAATGTTTCTACCAAGATGTGTCAAATAGCAAGCACTATGAAAGCCCAAGTTTCAGGAAGGGGCGATGAAAATATTTAAAGGCTGGAAGAAAATTTCATTAAGAAAAGATCAAGATTTTACCCTAACACTGAAAGAATAGCATCAATCTACTGTTTTTCACAAAAGAATGGAAGCAAAAGATAGTAGAAAATTGTTGTTTTTAAAAGATGAGAGAGTGTGTAATGAAATTAAGATGTGGATTATTGTAAAACAAAAAGGTTTCTCATTCAGTGAGTAACTAGCTTGTGGAAACAGTTGTCACAGGGAGGGACTGATGTCAAAAGGATTAAAGAAAATTGATTTTCTCTGTCTATCTAGTTCTAATAACTGACTTGAAATATTTTGGGAGGTACTACTGAAAGCTGAAGCAATTTTGATCTTGAAGATCTGGATGAGACCTGAGATGTATATATAAGAGTAGGAACATTAACCTCTGCTCCCATTTTTGTAGGATTCTTAGGTCTTTCACTGAAGCATCTAGAGTTGGGTTGTTAGCATAGACAGTAGAGTTTTTAACTCTGGTAGCAGCCTATCTACAAAATATAGTCAAAAAAATACAACTATTCCTGTGTCTTTGTGTTTTAAACTATACACAGTCAGGTGTATACAAGGTAAGCCTCTTTTTCTAAGAAATTTTCTTGACTGAAAAACTTTTAAAGGAGGTTGACCGCATTCTATGGAAATACTTACCACCAATGGAAAGGAATTCAGATACTTCTACACTTTTATCCTGTCATAGCAAGGTCTTTAAAAGGCAACAATTACCAAAGGTGCAGCACAAGTATATAAAGAGGGATGTGAGAGTAGTGGCTTTGTGTTACTTGCCTTTCTGTAGAACTGTAAACAAGTTGTATCTAAATATTTAATATTTATATGCTTTCTACATCTGTTTTGTGTGCAGCTCTTTCGCCAAGAATTCAGAATTAATTAAAACCTGCAAGTAGATAAAAGGTCTATAGCAGAGAATCCTTACAATAAACAAGTGTACTTCTCAGAGATGCTTTTTCTTGCCTTGCTTCGTACCTTTTGTACCTTTTTTTATTTGTATAAATTTTAAAGGGTGAACAATGAATGAGTAAATGCCATCTGTTAACTCTGTAACCTGCTGTGAAATGTGTGTGTAATATTTTGGCTTGTTTTTCTTTGAAGTGAATGAATTCTTAGTGTTTGAAGGCCCTGTCCTGCTGGATATGCGTATTAAGCACCTAATGAAAACAAAGCAATTAACACAAGCTACTGCCCTGGCAAAGCTGTGCTCTGACCATCCAGAAATCAGTGCAAAAGGCAATTTCAAGCAAACCTACCTGGTCTGTCTTTGTTCAGGATCACCAAATGAAAAACTAATGGAAGAAGTAAGTAAAAAATGAAGAAATTTTTTTAGGCTTATTTATTTAATGATAATAAAGTCATTAATCATAGACTTCATTTCTGTAGAAGAGGTTTTTCTTTAAAATATGGTCTGCAATATTTTTGGTATTTTGTTTTTTCATTTAAGTCACTTTTAAACTGACTCGTAATGACTCAGGTAAAACACTTGTGGAAGTGTAATATTAGGTTGCTAGCAGTCATTTTCTGGCTCTTCCACAACTTTCATTTTACTTGAAGTATTTTTAAACTCCCTCAGATCTTGTCAGTAAAGTGAAGATAATGGTTTTCCCACTCTTCCTATTTTAACAGTAGCTTTTTGTGTAGTACTGAGTAAATGGAACGAGGCCCTTTAGGTGCTACTTTCTGCTCAGAGAACAAATGTAACCTTTTTTCACCCAAGGTGAAACCAGGTATTTGATCTGGTTTGAAATATAAAATCCTTCTTATTTAATGCAAAAGTCAGAGAAGGGATGACAGCTTTGCTCTTCTGCATTCTTTCAGGTGACATGTTCATTTCTTACCCCACCCTGAAGTTTTATCTGTGCTTTTTTCCTCCTTAAAGGAAAACTAACTGGAATTGTCAGTTCTCTTGACTGTCTGCATCTCTTTGCTGTCTTTTTGTCTCTGACATCTTTCTGTGTTAATAAGAAGTATTAAGCACATTGACATTGATTGTAAAGAGATGAAAACTATGCAGTGATTAGAGCTGGCAAAGTTTCCTACCCTAAATAGAGGCCAAATTCTAAGACGACGGCTTCTTGAAATGCTCAGTAGGATCGGATTGGTTTTACCCTCCCAGCTCTGGCTGCTGGAGGTCTTTCCGGAAGAGGTTCAGGAGGAGCTGTGGCAGGGCTGTGCGATCTCCTGTTTGTTTGCTGAAGACACTCAGTGGAACTTGGAATCTGTGACCCTGCAAACATCCTTCCCTCATTACTCAGCCCCACTGCACTCCACAAGCAGAATGGGCTTGGTCAGTGAATGAACCATGAGTCCCGGGGACAAAAGGAATGGGGTGGCATTGTTTCTTAGGATCCCATAACATATGGATAAGTTCAAACTGGATTATCACAGAGAACCTAAATCAGGTATTTCCAAACCTTAGATTGCTTGGGAGGCTTAGCTTTGCAGCTTCAGCTGCCGCATGGTCTGCAGTGTTACTAACCATTCCGGAAAGTTCACGTGTGACCAAGAGGAGGCAGGTAGGCTCTTAACACGTCAAGGTGGACTTCTGAACTGAGAAAGACAGTTGTTTCATAGTGTGAGAACAGTAAGAAAATAGAAGGGAAAAAAGTAAAGAAGCGTAGCTCGCTCTTTAGTGGTATTCAGAATAGACAGAAAAATAGCATTTGAGCTCATTTTCACTGTGGATTGGTCTAATAGTTTGCTTCAACAATGTGAAGAATTCAGATCTGCAGTGTGTAAAGTACTAGGCTGAGACACTGAGTGGCTGGACCTGTGCAGGCTTCTACTAGAAGCTGGGTCCCCTATGAACTCTGAGAGGCTGGAAAAACATTCAGAAAAAAATTCTCTTTATTGTTAAGTTCAGATTCTGATATGCTTCCATAAGCTTTTAACTGACAGTGTCTGTCTGAGATGAGCTGCTAGGCAAAGCAGACCTTCAGTCTAAAGTGGTATATTACAGTTACATTAATCCATCATCTCTGAGGTCTTGAGAAAGACGGTTTTCTTTAGAAGATGACTTTGAGGCTATTTAAACTTCAAGGAATGTTCAGTGAAAGGTTGTTATATTTACAAAGTGTCAACTTGGAGGAAAAAACAAGTTGCTGTACTCTTCAACATTGTGGTTTGATTGCTGGACCAGTAGTTGGGTATCAGGGTGCCCAACTGAGCTGTGCTGCTCCCTTACCCAAAGCACCAAACTGGCTGGGTGTTGGGGTGAATGCTTCTGTTTCTTGCTTTGAGTGGTCCTGTGGTTTCTCGGGAGAGACTTCTAGCAGTGCTATTGCAGCAAGCAAGTTATTCTTCAGCTGCCAGTGTCCAAGAATAAATACCAGTGCGTCCTGCCAGATGTGCTGATTGATGTAATCAAACCCGTCTGCTGAGAGTCAAATTAGACAGTAGCTGTTGTAACAAGTGCGCTGATTCAGTCCTGATACAAACAGTCCAGTACAACGTGGTTTTTCCTTCATTTTGCTATAAAACTGCTTCCATTGTTGCTTAATCGAATAAATTAACATTATGGAGATTGTAATGATCTTCTAGAAAAGCATTCAGTTGACCTGCTTCTTGCTGTACAGCTTCCCTTTTCTTTTTATCTTTGATATTTTAAAAATATTGGAACTTTTATGTTAAGCTTTGGATTCATTTTTTGCCCAGCGGTAGTAACATCAGTGGCTAGTAAGCTTGTTTAGGATTTCAGGTGATAAATAATCTTTTTGTGTTAGGCTGCTTATTACAATTATCATGTGTGAATAACTGCTGTTGTACTTAGATTTTTTTAAGTGTGTAAGACAGTAAATATAAAGCTTTATGTCTAAAAAACAAGTTTATATTCACTTTAGTAAAACAGTTTTTCTGACAACATAATCAGTTTTGACACTTTGTAGAAATGCGCCGATTTGCTTTCAGGCTTATCTCAGAGTTAAATATTCACTAAGTTCTAAATTACTGTCTTTTTGCAAAGGATCTGATTACTCTGTGTCTGAAAATGAAAACACTTTCTTAGTCTTGGTCTTGTTTTCTTTCCTCCTTTTCAGATTGCAGAAGTAGATTGCAAAGATGCTCTAGAAATGATCTGTAACCTAGAATCTGATGGAGATGAAAAAAGTGCTCTAATTTTATGTGCAGCATTTTTATCTCGCCAGCTGCAGCAAGGAGAGATGTATTGTGCCTGGTGAGTTGGAATATTGTTTTCTGTCTAGCGGAACAAAAATTAGTTTTGGGAAGATAGACCTGATACATAAGCCCTAAGTTAACTTTCTTTAGCTGATAAAATCTCTAAGCTAAACAAGAAGGAGATAAGGCTCTTGGAAAGCTAAAAAAGAAAAGTATTTGACAAGATTAGCTTCCATTATAGATATTTGAAGGCTGCATGTATGATGAGGCATTTACAAATACCAGTAGCTGGTTAATAATTTTTCTTGACAATAATATTACTTTGTAGAAATCAGGAATTTAATATCTGCAGGCAGCTAGTCAGCTTTATGTCAACATTTAATGGATAAGTACTGTTCCCCTCTGTCCTTATTTCATAACACGTTATTTCTTTCTCTAACAAACTACTAGAAAAGGAGGAGCTCTTTACGACTGTAACCAAAATAGTAAGATTAAGATGAAGGTACTTCTTGTTTAGGGCTTGCTTTCATTAATTTGGGAACAGATAACTCATCTTTGCTGGCAGATATTTGAGCTGTTGCAATCTGAATTTCCAACTACTAACAGCTTGGTTGTACTTCCAAACCTGTACAATTCCTGAAGAATTTGCTATGTTTGTGCACCTCCTTTTTATGTGCCGCAGCAGGAGAACATCTGCTAATGCAGAATTTTGCCTTAACAGATTCTGCTAAAGGTTTGGGGGTTACACCATTCCACAAGGTACTTAAATACTCTTTGCTATTTGCACGTAAGGAGAAATGAACTAGTGAGTTAATGTAGATACGATAATACTGTTGGGCTTTGGGGACTAATTTCTCACCCAGTCAGTCAGATTCAGCTCTTAAAGCAGAGCAGCTCAATAAAAATATGTCTAGCACAGAGAAAAGCCATCCTGCTGTAGCTGCCAGTAATTCCTAAGAATTCAAAAGTGTAAAATTCCGATCTATGGAGTGAAGAGTAAACTCCTTTGTCAGTCTTTTTTCAAGGCCACATCATGAGTCTGTAAACTGCATAGCGTAAATTGTGGTAATACTGGGTTTATTCTGATCTGGCCTCCTGGAATTGAGTCGTCGTAATAATTTTGAAGATTAGATATGTGGGTATGTTAATAAAAGCTTCTCTCTGCAAGATAAGATGTGAATAAATTCAGACTTTTCCATTTCCTGAAGACAAAGTAGAAACTGTTCTCAACCTTGTATTTCTTGTGATCAGATTAGTGGTTGCATTGCTGGCCCTGAAATATTGTTCTCTTGTTCTAGGGAACTGACTCTTTTCTGGAGTAAACTGCAGCAAAGAGTAGAGCCTTCTATTCAAGTGTATCTAGAGAGATGTCGTCAACTTTCTGTGTTAACTAAGACTGTTTATCACATTTTCTTCCTGATTAAAGTAATTAATTCAGAGGTAAGGATACTCCTGAAAGAGTATTTTTTTGCACTTTTAATAGAACTGTAATCAGGAAAATTTATGAAAGCTGCTTAGACATCCTGTATCTTTGTGTAGCATCAGCTTTGGGATAATTGTAATTGGTTTTAGGAAAGGCTGTAGAAACTTCCTTCTGCACGTAAACTGTAAGTTGATTCATTTTCAATCATTAGAAGTTATTTGTTCCTTTGGAAAAAAAAATTAGGGGATAAACAGAAGAGCTGGATGATACAATTGAGATGAAGGAAAAACTGAAGGTGAAGCTACAGCTTCTACTATTGTGAATGTCCTCTAAATGAGGTATTATCTGTTAGAAGGTCCTAACGCTTCTCTTCAGTATCTTCCATATTTCAAATATTACAGAAAATGAAGAGGAAAAACTCGAGAGGAAGTCAAGGCTGTATATATAAGAAAATTACAGAAGGTTTTAAATAAAAAACATTTTAAAAATCCCTTTTGAGCTACCACTTAATGCAGTTTGTTTTCGTAAATGAAATACTTGTGGACTTCGATCCAATATTATGTTTAAAACTCTGTTCATCTATCTCGGCTTACCTTGCAATCTAATTTTCCTAGTTTCCTCTCATGAGTACTTGCATTATTTAGTGTTTATAGCTAAGTTGAGCTCTTCCTAAATATTTTAGTTGGGACATTTATGTACTTTTGCATATTAATTCTGAGAATAAAATTCTTTTTTCACTTTTGCAGTATCCCAGTATGGCTAATCATGGCCTTCTAATCTTAAATCTTATTTTTTCAACAAAATTTGAGTTAGAGAGGAGGGGAAAAATAACTTTCACAGAGTCCTGTGATATTAAGAGCTCAGTCTGCTCCATGCCTTACTGATTTTTCTCTAGTGAGCTGAGGATCTTCATTGATGGCAGAAACTGGAGACATGTGGGTAGTAGACTTGTGCATTAATAAATTTGCTGGACTTTATTCTGATGTGTGCCACAGCCTCTCTGTGCCCCCTCAGCAGCATAAAGGGACTGTAAATTGGATGTAAATGTAATTTACATTGCCTGGGGATATGAATGAGAAAAGACCACTAACTGGAACACTTAAATGATGGAGCATTTAACTGTACTTATTACATTAGTTGGAATGAAGCCATGTGTTCAGCTGAGATCAGTTGACTTTGAAGTGACATTATCTTTAAAAATAAAAATAACTTTTATCCCATAAGCAATTTCCAAATTATCTTTTTGAAGATCATGTTCTTCTCTTTAGCTGTAGCACTTTTTACCATTTGAATTCTACCCAGTGTTAAGTTAATGCTCCATAGAAGCTCATCTCAAATAACTGTGATGCAAGTGGCAGGCTTTATTTTATGGAAAAGGCTCAGTATTGTTCTAACTTCAACTGAACAACTCTAACATACAGTCCTAAAGTCCTCAAAGTAGACAGAACATACAGTTAATTTGTTGTTTAGTTGCATGTAAACTTTCACACTTTTTAGTAGCATGAAGACAAATTTTGCAACTTAGGGAGTAGCATCTAAAGACAAACCACTGTGTTTCTTAAAGATAAAAATACTGCGATGAATTCCAGGTGCATTTTTTTTTTGATACTTAGGGCTGAAGAATGATATCTTTTATTTACAAATGCAGAAAGGTTTGTGATAAGCTGACTTACTAAAATTAATCTTGCTTTACAGATCGATGCTGCTGGACTTGCAACCTGCATTGAGCTGTGTGTGAAAGCATTGCGCTTGGAGTCCAGTGAAAATGCGGATGTAAAGATATCTATTTGCAAAACTATCTCCTGCTTGCTTCCTGATGATTTGGAGGTCAAACGTGCTTGTCAGCTGAGTGAATTTCTTCTCGAACCCACTGTGGATGCGTATTATGCTGTTGAAATGCTGTATAATCAGCCTGACCAGAAGTACGATGAAGAGAATCTTCCAATACCAAATTCTTTACGCTGTGAGCTCTTACTTGTATTGAAAACTCAGTGGCCTTTTGATCCAGAATTCTGGGACTGGAAAACTCTCAAGCGTCAGTGTCTGGCACTTATGGGAGAGGAGGCATCCATCGTGTCATCAATAGATGAACTAAACGATAGCGAAGTTTATGAAAAGGTTGAGGATTGCCAAGAAGAGACTAAAGAAACTTCTGTGAATGGGCTTGCTGGCACTTTTGATGAAGCTACAAGCCTTCTTAAGGGTATCGATGATGAGAAGCAGAAGAAGAGGGAAATTAAAAAGCTCAGAGAGAGAGGGTTCATATCAGCTAGATTTAGGAACTGGCAAGCTTATATGCAGTATTGTGTGTTATGTGACAAAGAATTCCTAGGTCATAGAATAGTTAGGCATGCACAAAAACATTATAAAGACGGAATTTACAGCTGCCCTATTTGTGCCCAAAATTTTAATTCTAAAGAAAACTTTGTTCCCCATGTAACTTTGCATGTTAAAAAATCCAGCAAAGAGAGATTGGCTGCTATGAAGCCACTGAGAAGACTTGGAAGACCTCCGAAAATAGCAGCTGTCAACGAGAATCAGAAAACTGATTCCGTATCCAAACAGGAGCAGCGACCCATTAAGAAGAACAGTCTCTATTCAACAGACTTCATTGTGTTTAATGATAATGATGGCTCAGATGATGACAACGATGACAAAGATAAACCTTACATACCAGAGATAGTGCCAGTTCAAAAGCCACTCCCTATTAATGAATTTACCTGCCCTGTAACATTTTGTAAAAAAGGCTTTAAGTATTTTAAAAATCTAATAGCACACGCGAAGGGGCACAAAGATAACGAAGAAGCTAAACGTTTTCTTGAAATGCAAAGCAAAAAAGTGATTTGCCAGTACTGTAGACGACATTTCGTGAGTGTCACTCACCTGAATGATCATTTACAAATGCACTGTGGCAGCAAGCCTTATATCTGCATACAGATGAAATGTAAGGCTGGTTTCAACAGTTACGCTGAGCTGCTCACACATAGGAAAGAGCATCAAGTCTTCAGAGCAAAGTGTATGTTTCCTAAATGTGGCAGAGTGTTTTCTGAAGCCTATTTACTCTATGATCATGAAGCACAACACTATAATACCTACACCTGCAAATTCATGGGCTGCGGAAAGGTGTACCGCTCTCAGAACGAACTGGAAAAGCACATTGAGGATCACGACAAGCCACCTGAAACAGTGGAACCGCCTGAAAGCCAGACTGATCAGCCTGATCTTAGTCAGCCTTCCAAAGCTAATGAAAATACCGATGAAGTTGCTGTCAAAGAGGAATTGACATCTCCTACGGCTGACAACCGAAGTAGTTTTACTGAAGGAGAAAACATTTCCTGGAATGAAATCAAAGCAGAACCGATAGGGAATGAAAGCGTAAATGCAACAGCAAGCATACTGCAGCAAAGCGATTCCTTGCCTAATGCTGGTTCGGAACAGCCCTCTACGGGTTCAGTGAAGACAGAAGTGGCGATTTCAGCAAGCGACGTTAAAGTGCCTGCTGTTAACCAGAAGATACGAGACAACTTTGTGAAAAGAGGTAAACTGGCTGCCACTGCCAGTAAAGTGGATACCACTAAACCTGGAGCCCAGCAGCTGTGCTCATCAGTTGAATCTTGTCTTCCAGTTTTCCAAGAGAGAAAGGAAGATGACTGTCTCAGTCAGACTCAGACTATTCAAAATATTTCTGTGACCTCAGACATGCTAAAACCAGAAGCCCTCGAATCAAAAAGCTTAGAAAGACAAGTGAGCATTCCATTCAGCATCCAGAATCAGACGGGATATCGAAACAGTGTGCCCATTTCCAAACTTGAAATTGAAGACAGTATTAAGGCTGCAGCTAATCTATATAACCTGCCTCTAAAAACTTTAGAAAGTATTACATTAATTCCCTCGCAGCCCAACATAAACAGCTCTTTAGTTCCAGCTGTGTCCCCAGCAGCCCCGATTCAGAAATTTAATTGTCAGGTGGAGGGGTGCACTCGAACATACAACTCATCACAGAGCATTGGCAAGCACATGAAGGCAGCACACCCTGACCACTATGCTGCTTTTAAAATGCAACGTAAAAATAAGAAACCACGAAAATCCACCAGTCTGCAAAATCTGCCGAACGATGGGAAGATTTTGTATCTTACGCTGTCGCAAGTGGGCGATCCCAGTGGTGCTGCTTTTACTGTACAGAACAAACCTAATTTGAATCCCACCTGTTCCAGCCAAGTGCAACATGTCTCAAGTACTCTCTTCCCAACCCATGTAGAAAATATGGCCAATCCTATGTTGCCTGTAGTGGAAAGTGTCATAAATCCAAGTTTGTCTACTCGTATTAAGAGTGAGCCTGAGAGTGTTTTATGTTCACCAATGGGAAATCTGTCTGGTGCAACTTTACCTTCCCAGTTGGATGACCTGGCAAAAACAGTTATGCCTCTGAATATTGACGGTGATTCAGATCCTTTTCTCCCTTTGCCTGCAGAAAACGGTCCAATGTCTCTCTTTCCTTCGTCAGCTGAGAATCCTCCAAATTCAGTCTTCTCACAACTGGAAAATAACACAAATAACTTTTCATCACCACTAGAAGGAAACACTAGTTCTGCTTTCCCGAAAGAGGAAACTGTTGATCAAATATTTCCTGCACGACTGAGTAATGAAAATAACTTCAGTGAAACTAGTTCTCAACATCCAACTGCAGAAAAGGTGAAAAAAGATCGTGTCCGGGGCCCAAATGGGAAAGAAAGGAAACCAAAACATAACAAGCGGGCAAAGTGGCCAGCAATAATTAGGGATGGCAAATTCATCTGTAGCAGGTGTTTCAGAGTTTTCACTAATCCTAGATCACTTGGTGGTCACTTGTCTAAGAGGTCTTACTGTAAGCCTCTTGAAGGATCAGAAATTTCTGCAGAAGCTCTGCAGGCTAATGGACAGTCTTTGCTTGCCAGTATGATACTTTCCTCAAATTCATTAAACTCGCAGCAGTCCCAGGAGTCTGCCTTCAATCCAGATCCTTCGTTCTTCCAGTTACTTGCATCTGAAGCTTGTTCCACAACCTTTCTGCAGGTGTTTCCACGGACCAGCATGACTAACTATAATACCAGTGAGAACGAGGAAGGAAATCAAATTATAAAACAAGCCTTGGAAACTGCCGGCATCCCAAGTACCTTTGATAACACAGAAGAACTTCCACACGTAGTTACAACAAGTTGCGTCACTGGTACAACTCAGATAAATGCAACCGTTCTCCCCAACTCAACCACGACTCCTCTGTTGCAGACAGTTTGTAACCCCAGTACCCTGCTAACAGACCAAAACAGGACCCTCAATGCCAAAATTCCTCCGATAAACGAATGCAAGAGTTTGCCTGTTCTCGCAACGGAGGACTTAATGCTAAAGACTGTTGAAAATGGCTTATGTCCTAGCTCATTTTCTAACGCTGTTACAGAAGCGCAAAACTTTGCAGGTAACAGTTCGCGAGTTTCAGTTATAAGTAGTCCCAAGAATTCAGAATCGAGCAACTTGAATAAGAAGGGAACCAGTGCTTCAAAGAGGAAGAGAAAAGCAACTACGCCCTTGCTCACACCCGATACATCACAGAAAGTAACAGTAAATAATACAGCAACGATGGGACTTTTAACAAAAAGCACTGAAGGAACTGTGCAAATGCAGGGAGAAAGTTTTCAGTCCAACTTGCTGGCAAATAGTGGCTCTCAAGCAGTGGTGGAAAATCTCACACAGAAACTCAGTAACGTTGACAATCAGTTATTCATGGCCAGTATCAAAGAGAACTTCAAAACAAATCTCGAGGCTCATACAGCGCTGCCCCCTTTAACAGTGAAAACTGAAAATGGGGATTCACAAATGATGGCTGTAAATTCTTGTGTGCAAGCTAATTCGGAGGACCAGATCTCAGAAGACAATGTCATGCAGAACTTTGAAAAAACCCTGGAAATAATTAAAACTGCTATGAATTCACAGATACTGGAGGTGAAAACTGAAATTCAGGATACCGTCGCTGCTTCAGAACAGACCTCGCAAGTAAATAACGCACAGGTTTCTTTGGGAAATTCTGCACATGGTGTAAATCTACCCCCTCCTGCACAGTTTGCCGTGCATGCGGGGAATGTCACTGCTGCGAAGAGTGGCTCTGCTCAGTCTGAGACGTCTCAAAAGGATGATACTCAGATGTTGGAAATTGTAGAGTGCTTGCAAAAACTGAAACTAGAAGATGATTCACCCATTCAGGTCTCTGAGACTGTTGCCCTGTGTCCTGCAGCAGATACACTAGCACCAACAGTTCCTGTTGTAGCAACTGAAAGTAAACCTGTCATCCAGCTAACTTCAGAGGCAAGTAACATTCAGTTTAGTGATAAAGTTAATAAGCCTTTCGTATGTCAGGACCCAGGCTGCAGTTACAGTGCAATGACAAAAGACGCATTATTTAAACACTATGGCAAGGTCCATCAGTACAGTGCAGAAATGATCCTAGAAATTAAGAAACATCAACTGAAGTTCGCCCCGTTCAAATGTGTTGTAGCTACCTGTCCAAAAACATTCACAAGAAACTCTAATCTCCGAGCACACTGTCAGCTTGTACATCATTTTACGACAGAGGAGATGGTAAAATTAAAAATTAAAAGACCTTATGGCAGAAGATCTCAAAATGAAACTGTAAACACGGCCCCGCGACCTGTTGAAATAAAAGCTTTGCAGACACTAATAGTAGAAAACAAAACTGCAGCTCCGTTAGTTAAAGAAGCTCAGATAAAGCAAGTTGTAGAGCCTGTAAAAGTCTTGGAAAAACTTCTACCAGAAAATAATATTCCTGAAAGACTGGAAAAACCTCCTCAAGTGGTTTCTGTTCCACTGGAGCAGCAGAGTGCAGTCTCTTTTGGTGATACAGAGGCACAACCCAAAGTACGCAAGGTTAGGAGGTACAGGAAGGAAAAAGAGGAGGGAAAATGTAGGAAGCCCGTAACGAAATCTCTGGAGTTTCCCACTAGATACAGCCCTTACAGACCATACCGGTGCGTCCATCAGGGCTGCTTTGCGGCTTTTACAATACAACAAAACCTAATCCTCCATTACCAAGCTGTGCACAAAACAGACCTCCCCGCCTTCTCTGCCGAAGTGGAGGAAGAGAACGAGGCAGGCAGAGAGGAACGCGACGAGGTGGAAACCAAACCCACCATCAGAGAGTTCAGGTGTGAGATGAGTGACTGTTCTCGCATCTTCCAGGAAATTCCCAGCTTGATACAACATTACATGAAACTTCATGACATGACTCCAGAGCAAATTGGAAACATGAAAACTTCTCCGGAGGTGGGAAAGTTTTCTTGTGATCAGTCTCAATGTAAGTCTTCATTTACAGCATATCTTAACTACATTGTACATCTCGAGGCAGATCATGGTATTAAGATAAGGCCGAACAAAGTAGAAGATGATGGTTTATTCAAGTGTGACTGTGAAGGCTGTGACCGTATTTATGCTACTAGGTCTAATCTCTTGAGACATATTTTTAACAAGCATAATGACAAGCATAAAGATCATCTAATAAGACCCAGGAGACTGACACCAGGTCAGGAAAACATTTCAAGCAAAGCCAACCAGGAGAAACCGTTGAAATCCAAGCAGAGAGCACTGAAAAACAGATCGGGAAAAGAAGGTAACAAGCTGTCGGTGAAAACAAAACGGAAGAAAAATGTGAACTTGGAGAACAAGAACTCGGAAGTAGTTCAAGTCCAAGAAAATAAGGCTTATTCACTGAAATGTGGCAAGCACGTGTACTCGATAAAGGCTAGAAACGATGCCTTATCGGAATGTACGGGCAGATTCATAACTCAGTATCCATGTATGATAAAGGGATGTTCTTCGGTAGTTACAAGCGAGAGTAACATCATAAGGCATTACAAATGTCACAAGTTGTCCAAAGCGTTTACTTCCCAACACAGAAATCTTCTTATTGTATCTAAAAAGCAATCTGTCTCACAAGTAAAGGAAGCCCCTTGTGAGCAAGAGGAGACTGATAAAAAAAGTGATGTGAAAGAGCCTGAACCAAGTTTGACAGTGAGCAATAATGACTCAAGCACATCTACGTTACCACAAAAGGAAACTGAAAAAGGTGAGAAGGATGAAGTGGACGAACTGACAGAACTGTTCATTACTAAACTGATTAACGAGGATTGTTCAAGTGCTGAAAATCAAGCAAAAATATCTTCCACTGTAAATAGTGATTTACAGGAGACCAGCTCCTGCCCCTTAGAAAAGCAAAAACCGAGCAACTTAAAAAGAGCTAGCAAAGAAAAAAATCTGTCTCGGAATAAGAGGAGGAGAGCTGAAAAAACAGAGGAAGTACTGCCCGCTGGTGGGAGCAGTATGTGCAGGGAGGACGAGACTGCTGTCGCCATTCAAACGGCCGAAGAGCAACCGGCAGCTTTTGACTGGAGTTCCTTTAAGCCGATGGGATTCGAAGTGTCATTCCTCAAGTTCCTCGAAGAGTCTGCTGTGAAGCAAAAGAAAAACACCGAAAGAGACTACCATAGTGGCGGAACCAAAAGAGGATCCCATTCGAACTCACGAAAATCCAACGAGAAGACCTCCATAGCAAGTAATAGCGTCACTTCGTCACGTTCCGAAACTGAAAGGCTTGTACCGTTTGCCAATCGCTCACGGCTGCCGTGTGGTGACAACGTCAAGATTGTTTTAGACAAGACTTACAAAGATTGCGCTGAGCGTGTGCTGAAGCAACTTCAGGAAATGAAACCCGTCGTCATTTTGAGAAAGCTCGAAGGACGTTGGGAGGATAATCCGGAGGTTATGGCTGCAAAAGTCATTGTTGTGGGTACCAAGGAAGGGGAGTCAAAATACTGAAAACTTCTAGTGTGTTTTAACCTTGACGTTTTAATAAAATTTATTTTGAATAGGAAGCCATCCAGCATGCTGTGGAGCTCTTTTATTTTGAAGTGATTTAATCTAGCAAAAAACATGACATGAGTCATGTAAATGTCTTATTTGTTTTTATCCCTATGGGACTTGAAGAACAGAGTATTTGCTTCAGTTTTGTAAATACTTGATCAAAACCTCAACTTTCTATCAGACTGTCCTTTCCATGAACTAAATCTTTGTGAGTCGTCCGTGATTGGTATCTTTCGCCAGGTCACTGCTCATGTATAACAATACTCTTTATTTGTAGATACATTTTTTTTGTATATATTTATTATTGTAAATCATTTGCTGCCACCAGCAGTCTGTAAGTCTAAACTATTAAATGACACATTTATATTCGGAATTTTAATTTCTAACTAAGCGAGCAAGTTTTTAAAACTGTCCTTTAATCATTTTAAATTAAGAACTTTTGAACTACAACTAGCTAAGTCTGCCATATCCAGTTTATTTTGCGTAAAGCATTTATTTACAGGACAGGAGCTGGATAAGATCACATTTCATAGGTTAAACGTACTGACACATGCTCATTTTTGTAAATTTTAACATCCAGTATCTATGGATGATATTCATATGTAGTTAATTCATAAATATAATAGTTTTCTTATAGCTACATTTTTCATTGCTTTTAATTGGATACAAAGCATTTATGATTCCATAATAAAAATGGAAATGTGAATAAAAATAGTTTGCTACATTGGAGAATTAAAACAATATTTGGTATTAAAGAATCCGTTGTGAATGTGATAGAAAATTAGTAGTGTGGAGCAGTGTATATATTTGAGGTGGTGATTTGTGAAGTAGCCCAGTATTGCCTTAAATAAAAACACATTTCATTTCTTGTTTTATACATGTGATCTTATAAAGGTTATTTTTGTTTCTGTAACTTAGATTGGTGTATAGTTTAATTTTTGTTAAAAAAACAAAACAAAACAAAAAAACTTCAGAAACCGTTTTTGTAAATAGTGGGTTTATAAAACAGATGGTTTATTTTGATAATACCAGTTTGGTATCTATCTATAAAATACATGAGTCCTTATGCCATACCGTTAAAAACTGAATAAACAAGGCACTTTCTGAAAGGGAAGTGAGATTGTGATCTTACAGATAAACTCGGTGGTTGCGCTCTATCGATGGCATAGGCTCCCTCCGCGCTCTTCTGCCTCTTGCTGACTGTACCCGGCAGCGCTCTCGCCACCTCTCGCTTTTCCACACGGGAATGAGCCTCGGAAGCGGTGCCGCTTGTACTGCCCAGGATAGGAGCAATTTCTCTGTATGCTGCTAACCGAAACGACAGGTGTCCAGTTTGTTGAGTAACCAAAAGCGTGAACGCACTGACGGGAGCTCTCAGTACCCAGGAATCTTCGGTGTTGGTTTTCACGCATCATTATGCTTAACTCAGATGGGACAAGCCAGCTGGATTGAGTGGTACCAAAAATTTTTCTTGGATTATTCTCATTACTGGATGTGACCTACCTTCAGTAATATAAAATAGTCTTTATCTTGGGAGAGATTGGCTTGATTTTTTTTTTTTCCTATAAACTTGTCTTGCCATGTAAAGCTTTGCATTAAATGCTACACTTGATTGCTCTTAAGCTACTCACCTGGAATCTTTGACAGTTTACTTGAATATCAATGCAGAGGGCACATTCCTCCAACCAAATGAAGTGACTGGTGAGAGTGAGGATTATGTATGAAAAGGCGGAAAGACAACGGCTTTTCAACTCGGGCATGGCCCTTGGTTTGCTATCTGGTGCTAAATTCTGGACCTTCTCAGAGTGCCCGTGCTTCCATTCAAACGGAGCCCGTTCACTCCTCTCGTTTTCGATCCCTCCCAAGTGACTAAACTGATAATTCAGCCAAGTTAGTAAATCAAAAGTGCAGTCTGAGAATGATCAAACCAAATCCTTGCGTTTTAACTCTAGGAGAGATTATTATAATGATTTTAAGTGGATGATGCCACGTTCTACCTAACAGAGGCTGTGCGGTTGCCCTGGATGGAGTTGCTGTTGGCTGCCAGACGTGCTGATTGTAGAAGGGATCTTCTGCAGGGGAGAAGAGGGCAGAGAACCTCCTCGGGAGAGGATCCACAAAGCTCGCCTGAAATCTGTTTTCAGATGTCCCTAACCACTGTCACTGTCAAGAGACCTCACGACTGTTAATTTTTAGAAGAATATTGTGTTCGTGTAAGTTAGTTTCAGCATTGACTTTCCCAATGATAGATAATGCGTCTTTTGCAGTTTTTAGATTGAGAATAGCGTATAACTATCTAGCTACACAGTGCTATACTAGAATGCTATTTTTAAAAAAGAAATGGAAAAAAAATGTCATAAGTATCCAGAAAATAATTTCTGGTCTGAATGTCCAAGAATGATATTTTGAATATTGTCTCATTCCTATCCCAGTTAATCAAATTAAAGTGGATGTTGTGTCAGTATAGTCAGTGCCATCTATGGCATGCTCCCTTTTAGGTGGGTACTGACAGCCTGTCCAACAGGTAAACTAGTATGGTTGGGTTTTTTTTCCTCTTTGAAAAAAAAATATTTTTAAGTGGGGGGCCAAAGGCAGGATCTGATTTAAGATGTCACAGACTGCAGAGGGCACTGTGGTTTGGTTAAAGCCACCTACAAAAGTTCCTGAGGAAATAAATTTGGTATTTGCTGCATGCCTGAACTGACAGCTCCTCTGGAGCCTGGGGCTGTACTCGTGCCCCGGGGGCTGCGGGGTGGGATGGTGCTCCAGGGCAGCCGAGCCCAGCTCTTCCAGCACTGCCTCAGCCCACCTGGTCCCTCTCTCGTTCTGCTCCCTCTGTGTCTCTGTCTTCCAGACATGTTACCCATGACCTGTGGTGTATTTGAGCAAAGATGCTTTCTCTTAAACCTCTTGGTCACCATCTGGAATGTGCTGACTAAAGCAGCAGTTGCTGATGGGGAAGCAACCAAATCCAGGAGTCTGGATACAGAGTGCAGACTGGTTTGTGATGGAAAGACATTTTTAAACCAGCAGTCAGCCTCTCTCATGGTTAAGAAATCTTACACTGTCTGAGCACTAATTCAGTGTAAATAAGAGGAGTGGGTTCTTGCATGTTTTGAGGTGGTCCTCAGCAGGACGGGGACTCTTGGTCATAGAGGGCTCTGCTGGCACGTCCTGCCTGTGGCTGTTGGGATGGCA
The DNA here is from genome assembly GCF_000703405.1 of Apaloderma vittatum. NCBI lineage: Eukaryota > Metazoa > Chordata > Aves > Trogoniformes > Trogonidae > Apaloderma > Apaloderma vittatum. The sequence goes on along the minus strand of NW_009731230.1, from coordinate 16,562 downwards.
AGGGAGCGATGCTTGTAGGAGTAATGCTGAAAACAGTTGTTGGTTCGGGCAAAGAAGAGTAGCTGGCTGTGTTCTTACAATTTATTTCTGTGCCAAAGAATTAGCTGGTTTGGGGTTCCCACCTGTGCAGGCAGGGACATGCTACCCTGAGGTTTAGGCCCCGTGAGGTAGAGGAGTTCCTGCTCACGCCCTGCTCGATCCCTGGCCGGAGCCTTGGCACCAAGAAAGTGATTCTGCTGAAGGGGCAGGAGACAGGGCCAGGGGTACTGCTGGTGGGAGTAGAGGGAAGAAACTATGAGCAAACAGGGAAATGTTTTTTTCTGTGACTTTTTTTCAAACCTCATCCATCACAAGGCAAGGACATTACTTGGGTTTTAAAGAAAACGAGGATCTGTGTAAGACTTGGATCTTTTAACATTTGCAGAGATGTTCTGAAATATGAACGAGGTAAATATTTTTGTATGAATGTGCATGGAGTGGACACGTTATTTCTCCATTACAGTATGGGCTCAGATCAGCTTCCTGTCAGTTGATATGTGCTTGACGAGACTGTACATTTATTTACACTTTAAAAAACCTGTAGCACTTGAATTTAAGTTTTTAAAATTTTGTCTGTTTGAGTGACTTGGAAGCTAAATACGTAAAAAAGCCCTTAAACTTTTAATTTAGGGATTGAGCCTGCAAACATTTGAACCAAAAATGTAAGAGCAAACAACTTCAGGGATGGGTGGATGATGGATGAGTGAAACTCAAACTGGAGCATAAAGAAGTATAAAGGCAGGGAAGGGGCTGTAGAAGGGGAGGAACCAATAAAAGACCAAATCCTGGCCAAGAGCAGTGCTTCAGAAAGTGGATGAGTTTTTGTTTCTGTTCTCTCAGGTTAAGTAAAAATCTGACAGAGCTGCCTTGAGTGATGCTCATTTCATTAGTGGCTCTGTCAAATACTAATTTTGCAGCACGTGATGTAGAAGCCACTTGGCGGTTTGCTGTGAGTGAGTCGGGATTTGCACAGAGTTGGGTCCATAATATTTTTTCAGAATATTTATCGTGTAAGGTACTGGCTTTGTCAAAACTGAAGTATCCTCAAAGACGTGCAACCTACTGATTTTGGAATTTATTTATCATTTTATGGCTGTTGAAGATAGAATTAGAAATAAAATGTTGAATATACATTCCAAAGAATTAAAAGTTCTTGTTTCGCAGGAAAATTTTTGGTCTAAGTGGGAAGCTCTGACCAGCCACAGAGCTTTAGTGGATGCTCGAAAACCTTTCAAGCCCTCACTTAATAAACTTTTTTATTAGAGAGCAGCTAAATTTAATCAGAAACCTTTGTTGGCTGAACTGTGTTTGCTTCTCTTTGTTTTCTCTCAAATAAACTTTGCTTTAAAAAAATGAATAAATACTTTTTCATTAATGTGCTGTCTTAAAGTCTGTCCTCAAAAAAGCAGTTGTTTTGGAAGAATTTTCAATTTTGATAGTGTTGCCCTTATCTTAAAATAATTAAGAAAAAAAAGATACGTTAGAATACAAAAAGGACTAGAAGATTTTGGTTTGTCTTCTCAGCTGTGGCGTCACACAGAGCTGATGGGCAATGGTTTTTATTTCTGCTTGGTGGGTTTTGTCCAGTGGCTCATAAAGAGTTTCTGACTGCATTTCTGTCATAGGCCACATCCTGTGTATGTGGAGATTTAACAGAAAATGTCCTGAGCTGTGTAAAGCGCGTTGTCTCCACACATACTGGTTCAGTCACTCGAGATGTAGAACTTTAAGTGGCCACAAGCTGGCAAGCTACCAGCTGAGGGACCGCTCTCCCTGTTAAGTTCAAACTTGACAGCAGCAAATGTGTTTTCACCTTTTCTAAAAGCAGCTTTATTTTAGCAGAAGAAAGGTTGAAAGTCACAGTCAAAAGCACATAGTTTATTCATTAGTTCTTAAAGTTAATTCTGTAACTGCTACCCCACTACTCATAAAAGTAATGCTTTATAGCGAAATCTGGGCTTTGTTGGAGTGAAAAAACAGTGGACGTGCTTTTGCTGCTGTTTCCTTTATCCTGGCACGAACAATAAAATGAGTAACAACGTTCAGAGAGCTCTTCTTATTGCAGGCGGTGGTTTTCTCTAAAAGAGTGTATTTTGATCAGGTTCAGTACTGATAGATGTCTGAAGGTCTTTCATCCCAGCAATAGCACTGCGCTGAAATAAGGCTTTTTAGGCACTAATTTCTATCGTCTCTGAAGTCTAGCTTCAACAGAAGTAAGTCTTAGTTAATTTCTCTCCCTCTTGTTAGCCCAAGCAACAGACATGACAAAGAGCAGAAGTGTGTGGTGTTTTAACAGATATTCTGAAATTTGTGGGGAGGGAATAGGTGATTTTACTTTGTTTCTGCTGGAGGCTATTCAAATTTTAGATTTCACATGTTCTTCTACGGCAGAGAAACGTACCTTCAGCCTTACTAAATGGACTAGGTTCTGGGCTACTGCACCCTAGGACTACTGGCTACTGTATATTGTGTGGATCTGCATTTCTCAACTTGGATCTTAGGGAACTGGGAATGATCTTTTTTAGATGCCACAATGACAATGCTGAAGAAAAGTTGAATGGATTGGGAGCTGCTCGATGCTGTTGACCAGGAGTTAAGTCTGTACTGTAATATATGCTGCCTGCACAAGTTTGAGCAAGTATATTTTCTTACACGATGTATTGATGATAAATACCCTAAAAACTGTAAAGAGTTCAAATACCTCCAGAAGGAGGTACTCCACAAATACCTAAATAACCAGGTCTGTCTTTATCACCATGATTTGAACCAAATATTTGGCTTCTTCCTTTTTTTTTTCTTTTTTGAGATGTTTTACAGTAGTCCACTGGAATGGGCTTGTGACCGTCCAGCTGACTTCAAGACACCAGCAGCCACTGTATGTGCTATTTCAAGTAACTAGATCCACCCACCTGACAGTGCCTGTACATCCCCTTACTGTTGAGTGTATTAATCCCAAGTTCTTCCAACTTTGCATATAAAAAGCCTCATCTTGCTTGTACCAAGGCAATTCTGGGTAATAGTCAAAACACAACTGTTTGAGCAGTTGGTTCGGCATGACTTATCATAAGCATCTGTGTTTATATTAAAACCTCATTGAATTTTCAGGCTTCTACACTTCTTATTTCAAAGATCTAGATGATTCTATGTTTGACATACGTAACACAACTCAATTTATCCACTCAAGTAAGGGCAAACTAATGGAGAAAAAGTATTTCCTACAGAATTGTCCTTTCAGTTCTGTAAAGCACTGATTGGAAAAGCAATTCATCAAGTAGAGCTTGTGTAACAGGAAGGTGGCCTCTACCCTTCTTTCAAGTCAATGAGGAACTTTTTTCACATTTGTCTCGTATACTCAAGAGGCAAGGACAGGGAGCTGCTGTGGAACTGTCCTGCAACTGCTGGTCTGCTGTGACCAATGATTTCTGATTTGTGGCAGTCGCTTTCTGAGCCTTGATATTTCTTGGTGTACTTCTTCAGATAACATTTCATGGAGTATTTGAAAATGAGGTAACTCAGTTCACTGAGATTTAATACAACACACAGGCACGAAGTTGCCACCAGAAAATAAAGGAAAATCATCTTCTCAGTGGGTTTAGAAATATAGCAGTCTACGGTATTGGGACACGGTCTTACATCACATTTCACAAGATGAGGTACTTTGAATCCATTGTACAATTTATAAAACAGAACAAGAAAAACTATTTCAAATCCTGTTTTTAAAATAAGGCTGATAAGGTAAGTGCACAGCAACCCACCATCTATCTCTCTGGGACTTTTATAAAGTTTCTGGTTGTGGCGTTTCTCTCTGTTCTCTCGGTAAGCGACGTGAAAAACAACCAAGAGCGAAGGAGTGGAGACCACGATTAATTGCAAAGCCCAAAGTCTGATGTGGGAGACGGGGAAAAAATGGTCAAAGCAGACATTTTCACAACCGGGCTGCTGGATATTGCATTCAAATTCATCGTGTTCATATTTCCAGATGTTTTCTGCTGCCACAACATAAACCAGTAAACGGAATATGAACACAACTGCTACCCAGATTCTTCCAATTCCTGTTGAATATTTATTAACTCCACTCAGCAGATGACGCAGGAATCCCCAGCTCATTTTTCTCCTCAAGGAAAGAAGAAAATGCTGTATTGAAGAAACACATGATCAGAGACATTTCCTCTTGGGTGAAGAAAAATGAGACGTTCATTAAAGGTGAAATACAACCAGTAGCTGAAGCAATTTAAAACTATTAAGCATTTAAAAAGGAAAACAACAACAACAAAGTGCCCTTAGTTCTGATAATTTGTACCTTCTGAGGCTATTACAGAAAATTTACCTGCTGTTAGAACAGATTTTGTCAGATTTTGTTAGTTGAAGCCTAATTTTTCTGTTACACTGTCCTCTGCTAGAAAATGTTCCTGTTCTTCCTGAGGGTCTCCCAAGTGTCAGGTAGAGGTTTTTTGACAACCCAGGCTAACAGTGTACCACGGGGGTACACTCAACTTAGCCCTGTCAGATAGACAAATACTAAGTGCAGTCAAATCACATTTCACTTTATAAGAGCCATAATAAGTTGACTACCAAAATGCAAATTGTTGCCTTTTTGTTTGTGGTCTAAGTTCTTGGTGAACTTGTGCAATACTTTAAATCCTGCCCTGCTTCACTGGATTTCATTATTTTTTTTTTTCTTACCATTTAAGAAATGCACTAAACTTTAATCCAAAAAATGTTTTTATTTTAAAGTTTCTTTTCCACACGAGTCTCCCCCTGTCCTAACTCTAGAACATTTCTTTTCAAAGAGCTGGCTGAAGAGCTATTGGCAGTCAGACTCTCCTCAAAGTCAGGAGACCATAACCACCAAGAACATACAATCACCTTCCCACCTGGCCCCACCTCAGAGGTCTGTGCAAATCTCTGAGGATACCAAGTTCCTTTGTTTTGTAAGAACAAAAAGTAGACACTCTCTTAGGACACAGAATGGCTGAGAGACATGAAGAGGGCAATTTGAGAAGTTTCCAGATCTGTGTGTTCTATCTTTTAATTTCTTCATCCCATCTACTGCTCCTGCAAGCTGCCGAGCAGGAGAGAAAAATGTGCCCCTCCATGGCTTCAGTGGCACATGCAAATCCTGCTGCCAATGCCATAGCTGCAGTTAGTTCCAACGTATGAGCAAGTTGAGCAGCTGGCAAGTTTGAATACGAGTAGTAATCAGCCACAGCATCCCAAAGCTCAGCTCAGATGGAAAGCTCAGTACTTCTTTTGCTTTCCCTTGGTTCTGTAGTCCATCATGACCTCTGCCAGATTTCAACTGGAAAACAAGGTTATTTGCCTATTTTGGTATTCTTATGTTGATACTGTTAGAACTGGTGAGCTGGTGACTTACTTGAGGAGCTGAGGGACAGCTGCAGAAATTAATCTATTGCTGATTTATATTGGGAAGGATGTTGAAAAAAGATGGTCTCACGAAGAATGGTCACCAAGAAACTCCTGGATGCTGCAAGTAAAAAAGAATAACACAGGAATATCAGTTGGCATGTATCCTACTGGACATACGCTTATATGCTTTTAAATATGTTTGTCAGGGTGGTGACTTTGTCATTAAAGAGCTATTTCTGTCTTCCATGTCTGCAACTGGAGCTCAAGCAGAAGTTTAAATCAAGCTCTTCAAGACTTCAGAACTAGGACTTTAATGCTTCCTAGATAAGTAATACACAGCCACTAATACAGCAAAGGAACTGAAGATACTACCATGTAACAAAGCACAGGCAAGCAAACAAAGCATTCACATGAGCGAGCATGCATATAACATGAATGAATGCATCCTGTGGGTGAGCTGTCCTTTGGAGGAAATTTAAAGGAAAACCTGAACAGGCCCTTCTTAGGATTTTAAGATGTGCTCAAGCACTGTAGAAGGCAAGACTGAATTGTGTTACTCCACTGAAAGTGAGTATGGCGGTGAGTGGGCTTTTGCTAATGGCCATAGGAATGGCACCATCCCCTTCTAATGTATCAATCCATGCCTGGAGTTACACCAGCTCTGAGCCTCCAGCTGAACAAGTTGGGACAGAAATGAGAGATATGCCAGGTCACCAGCAAAGCACAAAAATCAGCGAGAACCTACACTGGTGGAAATCAGGCCATGGAGATAACTAAACAATGACTGGGAATTTTACCTTGAGGTCTCTTTTCCCAAAGCTGCTACTTCCTTACCTGAGCAGCAAGAGGGGTTAGAAAATAACAACTTTATACCTTCTTTTGCCATCCCACATTGAGAAGGATATAAATGGGAAAGGAAGTCCTGCCCAAAGAAAATGGGGATCAAGGAATTAACTAAAATCTCTAGCAGATCCTGAGCAGTGGGCAAGTTCTGGCCAGCCAGAAGATCGGATGGATGAAATTCCTGCACAGCGATTTTGAAAGACAGCAACACATTTTTGTACCTAGTTGGCTGGTGGTGAGGCAGCAGCAGGGATTTCACAGAACTAAAGATATGCTCTGTTGATGAGAAACTGGAATTTATTAAAGGACTGCAGAGCAGGTCTTGTGGCCAGTGGCCCTTCTGCAGACTTCTGTCTGCAGTTTTGGTGACCTTTTTCCACTTGCAGCCATCATTTGATGTTGAGAAATGGTCGTATGGGATAACCTTCAGTCACAAATTTAAAGGGCCACAGTGCCTGCCTTGTGGTATTGTCCAGGTTGTAACCAAACCAGCACAGCTCCTCTGTCCAAAGGAGCTGCAAATGCGCCTTTGAAAGGTTATGTTTGCTTTATGCAGCACTGTTGCTGTACAAAATTGTGGATGTTAACTGTTGCTCTTGTATCCTTTGAAAATACAATTAATTTACTGAAAGATCACAAAGAAAATTTGGAGTGGGAAAAAAAATGGATTTCAAAGATAAGGAGTTACTCAACAGATAAGCAAGAGAAAATTTACTTCACGGGGCAGCACAAGCACAGACTGATGAGAAGTTAAGTTACCTGAGGCTAGAGAAGACATTAAATGGGCCATATGAAGTTCAGAGCAAAGTAAGGATTCAGACAACAAATAAGAGAAAGCTTCAAGTAAGCACACAAGGAAAAAGATGCTCTCATATTTCGTAACACTTCTAGAAGTGGCAATACACATGAAAGCAAATACCAAGAGTAGTGTAAGGGCATGACACTTTTTAACAAAGTTACATTCTGACTAACAGAAGGACAAGAAAGTAAAAAACTTGAACCAAATCCTCCTGCTCAAAGAGAGATTTTGACCTTAGCATTTGGAGTCAAGAAGGCAAGCTGGCTAAAGAAATTGAGCAGATTCTGGAAAATGCAGATGCCACCATTTGCATCAAGGTGATGTCCAATGTTAAGACTAACGATGAAATAACTCAGAGGTTTAAAAAAGTGACAAAAGGGTCAAACGGGGGTCTATTTGGCACTGTGGACATAAAAGCTACAAAAAGACTCAGCCTCTGTTGGAAATTACAAAGGACGCACCAGAGAGTCTTAAAAAGTAAAAGAAAGATTCTTTGCTCCACATGGTCCAGAAAAAGTTGTTTGGAGCAAGAAGTGAAGAGCAAGGATTTAAGATTAGATTTACTTCAACCCCCTGCTCCATACCCATACACACACTCCAATTTGGACAAAAGCTGAAGATTAGAGATAAGCTGATTTGCTGTACTCGTTTCTAGCTGTAGTACTAGGGACGAACATGAAATCAAGTGCCTGGGCTGCTTCTACTACCAGCGCCAGAAAATGGAGCAGGTAAACTCCCTCCTACATACAGCATTTATTCCCTAGATGTGACTTAAACATCCACCACCACACACGCATTTTGTCCCGCTCTCTAGAGACACAAATGACCAGAAGAACCTTTGCACCACCTTTCCCTCAGACATATCAGTGACTTGGTTCCCTCCCTTAAGGCTGCACACACGCTCTGCTGAACAAACAGAGCAACCTGACTGCACTATTAAACTCTGAATCTAATTTATTGAGTAAAGTTTTTCAGTAATGCTATTGTTGTTGAACATATACATCAAATAATCTCTGTCGTTCAGTGAGTTTTACGGAAGGTTGGCTAATGCGCATTCAGTAATGCATCCACTGAAAAGCATAATGCTCAGAGAAATAGTTCGCCTAGATTTCAGTCAGCTCTGCTAATTTAATTACTTTAAAAGCAGAAAAGGTATCTTTGCGCAGAGGAAAATGGGAGGAAAAGTAAGAGAATGCAAGAACAAACTGACTAAGTAGAGAGGAAGTGGGGAAAGCATCCAAACTGTTAGGAGCACAGAGAGGGCAGGCAGCTCGGAGAGCAGGTGAATTACAGGAGGGAGGTGCAGTGTGATGGGAAATTGAGATTGAACAGTGAGAAATAATAGAACACAAGCCTGGGAACAATGGATCTGTGAATTCTGTACAAGTAAGCTGAATTATCCTCACAGGCTGAGAGACTGAAAAGCACTTTCTTTCTCCGATATAAATGTTGCTAATGGGAGTATTTTGCTGCACCTACAACTTACCATCTTTTTTTTTTTTTTGGACAGGAAGAAAGAGAACCATACATAGTGGCAAAAATGATAAAAGCAGAGAGCAGAAGTAGAAAATCACAGAGGAGATATAGGATCATAAAATAGCTGAACTGATAACAATCTTGAGAATTCATCCATGTTTTTTTACAATTGAATCAAAACATCTTGGCAGCACTTTTTTTTCTTAAGGAGCAAGGATCATCTCAGTGTTATGAGAAAAAGAAAAATAAAAGTGTTGGGACAATGGTTTCCATATGCAACCAAACAAACAATGAAGCTGAACTTCAGATGTTTGTTTAGTAACTGCATTTTTCCCTTATTGTATTTGTTTGATGATAGAAGGAAGTGTGCATCTGTTTTATGGTTGTTGAGTCTTTGTCTCATGGACTGCTTCCCTACTGACTACCAGAAGGCTAAGGTCCACAGGCTGAGAAATGCTGGTTTGCTTCATTTGCTCGCCTTAAGAAGACTTCATTGTGCGCATACGGTTCCTGTGCTATTCAGTCTGCTCTTAAACTGATGGAAACCCCACTAGCCCCACCCCCAACACAGGGCACCTATTCCAGTGCCCTGAAGAAGAAGAGGGAGCAGGAAACCTCCTGGGAACACCAAGGTAGAGTATAATTCCATTCAAAGTCAGCCTACCAAGCTATGTGTGCACCAGCCTTCAAACTGTTGCAGAGCTGTGTTAGGAACTGAAAAACTGTTGCTATGAGTCACTGACCTCACAAGACCTTTGTTTCTTGTTCAGCCATGGGAAAGCCAGTGTAAGGTGATTTCCAGGTCCTTATGAAAGAGCCAACAAGAGAGAACAGAGAGGTCATAAAAATGAATATTGTCTTGTTCAGACAACGCACCTCTTACCATAGAATAAGTAAAGTTTTAACATTAGCATAGTACGGATACTCATTGCTTTTTAAGGCTCTTCAGAAACAAGCCAGGTAACACTTCACAACCCATGACCAAGCACAGCCCTCCCTGTGTGCGTGCTGGCCAAATTATTCACTTCTGCCATGGCTGCTGCTACTGTGGCAGAGTCTGTGGTTCTCAGGCTGATGAGAGCCAAAGGTTTCTCACTTGCATCATCCTTCTGACACTCCCAGTAGAAGTGGAGGCCCCGAAATGGCAGATGTGAATGTACCAGCAATAGCTTGCTCTTCCCCCACAGACTGACAAAAAGTAATTTATAGACACTTTAGATTGAACTTCTTTGATATAAACCCTTCATTAACATGTAATAAGAAATGGAGTCTTCTCAAAATTTCAACAATCTAGACAGAGCTTATTGATTCTACCCTCTCAGTGTTTCATGCCTGTTATTAACTTTTAACTCCTCAGACCAAGAAATAAGCCCTTTGGTATATTAGGAGATAAACCTCTGAGAACTGTTATATTAAAAGTAGAATTCCACAAACAAATAAATAGTGCTCAAAATATACATGTGGTGTGCAAAAACTTCAGCTTGGGTATTTATTTGCTAACCAACTGTAGGAAAGAAATAAAAAGACTAGATGGGAGAGGGCTGAGCTAGTCACGGAGCACTAAACCAGAGCTGGATGCTTTGGGTTTTACAGATGACTTTTGCATAGGCTTCTGCAGCAGGCTGGGACAAATCTCCTTCCTTTCTGGACTTCAGGATCTTAGCTGCCAAACATTCACTTCGCTGAAAATATCACTTCTAAAATACATCTTCCGTAGGCTTCATAACCTTAAGCACACTTGGCATTCTTTTCCATAGCCAGTGGTGGCAAAATCCTGTCTCATTTTGTATTTAAGGAAACCACAAACACCACTTAATAACACAGCAGCTGCTGAGTGTGATGCTTTGCCAGCTGCTAATTGCTGTGGTCTCTCCTCTGCAGCAATGAATGGGTTTAGAGAAAGGGCAGACATGGTTTGCTGTTCTCTTTGTTACTTTGGTAAACTATGTAATTAAAAAAAAATTAAACCCAGAAGTAGCCCAAATGACTTAATTTTTTTCTTCTGAAGTCATGAAGTCTGTATTTCATCTACACAACTACTACTGCGTTTCTCATCACCTTCCTGCCAAACACATAACCCATCTCTCTCATCCTCTCCCCATATAAACAAAAACTCCCTCTGCAGTGAATGATCTTCAACATTAGTATTACTGCTCCATTCAGGCTACTGTTGTTACGCTTTAATCAACTTGTAAACACCACAGTGGACAAAGTCAAAATATTTCCACTCAAACAAGTGATCATCAGTGGCCGCATTACAGTTTGTAACTCCTTAGTTGTTATAAAGTACTGCAATAGCACAACGAAAAGGGGATGGTGTCTGTGGTTTATGCAGATTGATGTGACATTTTCACAAGGCTATTATCAAGCCTGTTTGACACTAGAAAAACAGCTTCTTATTTGGCAAAACCGTATTTTATAACAAGAAATTCTAACTTACCTGCCTCTCAGAGAATGATTACAGCTGTACCCCACCTTCCTAGTGGCATTAACCATCAACGATTCATTTCTGAGAAAGGCAGTTATCGCTTTAAGCCTTGAAAATGGAAACTGCTCGTCCCCTAGGTAATATAAACTAAACGACTGAAACCTGATCATCTCTCCTGGCACTGTTCAAACCAGAACCATAACTTGCCTTTTGTCATCAGAAAGATACAAGGAAACTACAGCATTTGTTTAAAGTCACAGGCTTTAATCTGCATCTTCTGAGTGCTCATCGGCATCACATACACATACACACACACACAGAATCACACACAGAATCACAGAATCACAGAATGTTAGGGACTGGAAGGGACCTCGAAAGATCATCTAGTCCAGCCCCCCTGCCAGAGCAGGATCACCTACAGTAGGTCACACAGGAACGCGTCCAGGCAGGTTTTGAATGTCTCCAGAGAAGGAGACTCCACAACCTCCCTGGGCAGCCTGTGCCAGTGCTCTGTCACCGTTACTGAGAAGAAGTTTCTTCTCAAATTTAGGTGGATCCTCTTGTGTTCCAGTTTAAACCCATTACCCCTCGTCCTACCATTGGTTGTCACCAAGAAGAGCCTGGCTCCATCCTTGTGACACTCACCCCTTACATATTTATAAACATTAATGAGGTCACCCCTCAGTCTCCTCTTCTCCAAACTAAAGAGACCCAGCTCCCTCAGCCTTTCCTCATAAGGGAGATGCTCCGCTCCCTTAGCTCAGCTCAGCTCCACTCAGCTCTAACGCTGTGTGCTTTGTGCTTCCCGATCAGCAACGGCACACCCTGAAGACACACATGCTGGGCTGTCCAAAGCAGCAGGCAAGGATCATTGAGATCATTGTGAGAGACATGTAGGCTGCACACTTGCAAGCCAAGAAGTCACTTGATCAGGTCAATCTTGCATGAACACACATAGAAGACCTCCCTGCAAAGCACTGGCTTTTCATACACCATTCCTACAGGAATGACTTGGAGGATCCAGCTAGCTCTCCACTTCAGATGCTGCTTTGTTACTAACTTCCGTCTCTTTGATTTACTCTCTCTTTGACAGTAACACTACTGCAATATCAAAACAGCAAGAAAGGCCTAAATGAAATACTTCTTGACAGCAACCTTTCATAGTATGGCCTCTACATTTTCTTTGGAAGAAATCTGTCTGTGTGAAAAACTTGAAACCAATATGGAATTACAGTAACCTTCTGAAATCATATAAATAACCTAAGAGCCTTAACTGCCACCCTGTTTGCTCTTTGACATTTTACATCAGATTTATATTTTGGGTTCTCTTGGGCACATAAATTGTCCCTTAAAGAAAAATATTCTTTTAAGCATATATTACTCCTAACAATACATTACACAAATGTTCAGACAGGCCTTTCTATTAAAATTTTAAATTACAGTGGTTTTCCCAAGTGCCTGAAACCTGGGGTTTGTTATCAAAATGATTTTTTGGTTACTGTGCATGCTAATCAGTTCCCACATTGGACTAGGCAGCTGAGCCACTCCCCACCAGAAAGCTCATAACTTAATTTTTTTCATAAATAAGCAATAGGATAAGTGTTTATGTCCTTCCTTAGGCATCGTATCAAGCATCAATGCTTTGTTGGTAATCTTTACCTGGGATGTGGCAATACTACTGAGTAACATTACAAAAAAAGCAAAAAGGTTGAACTCTTTGCCTCTTAAATGAATTCTTCACTGTATAATTTCTTTGCAGTATAATTTATTTGTGTTAAACTTAGTGTGGCTTTTATCTAGGAATTATATGTGAATATTCAATAGTTTTATGGAGAGGAAAGTATCACATACCGTACATGTGTGCCTCAGTCAGTACCTTGGTAGTGTCACCAGAGAAGCTGATGCCTCCAGAAGGTGACTGCAGGTGCCGGAGCTTGGAGCGGGACTGGCAATGTTAGTTTTCAGCTGGGCCAGGGTACAAAATCGAATTGCTCCAAGGCTGAGCCATTCTGAGTCCTCATGCAAGGAAGGCCACAGCAACCACAAGCGCAAACACTAAGACTGCCCCCTCCTTTTTGGAGGTGTGCTCTGAGATTAGCTTAAGTTTGTGTCTAAACCCCACTGTTTATTGTTGGAGTGAGTAAATTCAGTGCTGCACGTTTCCCTGCTCTTCCCTTTTAGTAGAAACTAGCATTTTCTTTCCAGAGGGGATGCTTTGGGGCTTGCTATTATTCTGTTCCCAGTCAGAAACAATCTGCTCACTCATTAATGAAAGCAGAAGCAAACAAAGTGCCTTTTCCCTTCCATATTGAATTCAGTTTAAAAGATTTATAAGCTTGATCAGTATTTGAAGAATAACAATTGCTTTAATCTTTGTTGGAAAGCACAGCTGGGTGATTTGTTTGTCTCTGTCTCTCAGAGACACAGCCAGCTAACAAGTGCTATAGCATATATAATGTTACGAAACACAGGAGATTCACTCTAACAGATTTTTGGTTTTAAAATGCATATTGCCTTAAAACTGTTTTGAATTGTCAGTGGCAAGGTCCCAACAATTGCATGCTGCTGCCTTAGAACTCTGCTTTCTTTCATTGAGAACAATACAAATGAGCAATAGCAGCTGAAAAGCAGCATAAGGGCTCTCGAGGCTGACGTGAGCTGAGCAATAACCACACAGAAAGCTCTCAATGCCGCCTCTGTCTAGCTGGAGATCTGCTCATTTCTTCTTCTGCATTTATGTCCCTAATACAGCAGTTTCACATGTCTCAGTGCAATAACGGTTCCCCTCACCATTAGCTCTAAGTAAGGTTGAGGAAGCACTTGCAATTCCTAATTTTTGCTTTCCCTTCTCCCCTGAAATTGTTCAAGGTAAAAAAAAAACACCACAAAAACCCCCAAACAATTGTCAACTCTAAGTAAAATATCATGAAATTCATAGTGTACAAAACATTGGAAAAATCAGGCAAAACAGGAATGCAAATACACACTGCACACTCCACATGAAAACTCTAACAAATGTGATGAAAATTGCCTCTCTCACTACAAGTCGTATCGGTGCTGAAGTCCCAATGTTGATGCAAAAAGCGTTTTTTTCTCTCTGCGACAGCTCTGTAGCTGTGTCTCTAAAACACGGATATGCTTATCAGTAGCTCGAGGCATCCTATCTTTATTTTGAAGACAATGTGAAGCTCTGTTCTTGCGTGGTACTTGAAACAAGGAGGAGCTGTGAGGTGAATCAGCAAAGACGTGGAGGTGTGCTGCTGCTCCCCGGACTGCACTATGCTGGCTATCGCATGCAAACGGCATCTGCGGGACGCGGCATCTGATTTGCTCTGCTCCCTGCAGAGGCTCTTCTGCAGCTCAAAAGATAAGGGGATGCGAGTCTCAGGAAAAGCAGAAACTGCTATTAAGTTCTGAATGGCCACAATATCAAACACAGAATCCCAAAGGAAATTGTTTAAAAGGAATATAAACCTCAGTAACAGCCTTTGGTTTGGAAAAGGAAGGGGGGTTTGGGTGGTTACTTTTCAGGAGAGATATTCGGATATTAAGAGGATGGGTGACTCAGAAATACCACAGATGTTTACAATTCTACGCCTTATAGAGTCCTTTTAATAAAAAGCTGGCAGACAACTTTATAAGCCTTGATGTATTGAGCATTTCAGCATCCCGTTGGGTCAGATGATAGCAAACCTAATATTCACATTAAAGATAAAATAAGACACTTTCCCACAGTCATAAAGCAAAACTAGCAAAACAGCAAGCAGCCCGGGCTTTTCTTCACTGCAGAGTTAATCTGGTTAGTCGGCATCTGCTCAGCATATGCTGAGTACCAGCGTTCACACCAAAACCCAACCCTGTTTCTACACATAGAGCCTTACCCCACAACTCTTCACATGGAGAATATTTTTTCTCTAGCCAATGGTGTTCTTTGTCCTGTGCACAATTTCTTCCCCTGTAAATGACTTAACTGTCCTTTACAACATGGGCAGTGCTATAGAACTAGCAGCAATCACAGAATCATAGAATTGTTTAGGTTGGAAAAGACCTTTAAGATCATTGAGTCCAAGTGTTAACCTAATGATGCCAGGTCCACCACTAAACCATGTCACTGAGAACTTCATCTACACATCTTTTAAATACATTCTAACAGTCCTTGCCACCATTACCAGGTAAATGTCTTCTGGCATGAACCCATCCTACCGTGACCTGGAAGATACTGTCACGACCCTGACTGACTTTGGGTCAGAAGTTTTATCTGCATGGATGAGGTCTATTAATGGTGCAGAGGGGTACATGTGCTGATAAGCCAGTGCACGTCTCATTGTGGTAATGTAAATGTTGTGCATTCTCATATATAACGTGCCAGTTGCTTGGGAGCTGTATGCAGAACATCTACAGTGCTGTAAAAACTCAAGAAAGCCACATTCCCAAAAACCAAGGCTCCTGCAAAAAACCTTTGTATCAGCTTCTTTCAATCACACGAACATGAAAACAAAGGAGAGCAGCAACCCTTAGTCAGATGTGTCTTTCTACTCAGTGGTTTCCAAACAAAATCAGCTCTGTGGCATATGCTGCCAAAACAACAGCTACCGGATTAGCAGATGGTATGTTGTGAATTAAATGTTGACAAAAAAACTCAGAAATACCACTCAAAACTTATCACCAAAACTTACTTTCCTACTGTTTTTATTACCTCATGATATTTACACAAAGAAAAAAATAATCTTTAGATACTCTATCTGGATTTAGAAGGGACAAGTTAACCTTCAACATCCTCTTACTCTGCCATCTTTCAAAAAAAATAATATAGTTTCATTACTACAAAAGAAAACATGGAGCAAGCGGTTCTGATAGTCCTGGCACTTCTGTATTTATGTTTGTCTCCCTCTGCCTGCACGGCTGCAATAACCAGATGCTCCACCAAAGCCCTCTCTCACACACCCTCCAGATACTGAGAAGTGTGAGTGGGGGCTGATAAATCCAGAACTACGTAGGTACTAATCCACCAGCTGGCTGCAGCTAAATCTTTGCAATATTATCTATCCATCGCATCTCATTTCTGCCCGCCTGTTACCTAAGGGAGCATCTGGGTCTCTTCCTATATTCCAGGTATTGTTTTTTTCCAAAGTTTTAAATTTCTGCCCTTCTTTCTAATGTGGCTGAAACTGCCCAAGGGCATCGAAGTCGGTAGAGACAGAAAGGGGCGGCAGGAGCAGGCAGATGCAATCGCATGGACTTGTGTTTCCTCTGGACTCTGGGTAATTTTATTAATTTTACTGTTTACAAATAATAGGTAACAAAACACGGCTGCAAAGGGGCATTTACATAACCAGGATGCCTGAAACCTTGAGTTCGGGTCTGAATACTAGAAACTGGATGCTTAAATTGCTGCATATTTTTCTATTCAAACGACTGCACCTCTGCATCAAACACCCCTTCCAGATCCCGGCACTTGGGGAGCCTTCCCGCTTCTCTTTTTCCATTTCCCACATTTAAAACAGAATCACCTTTGGCCTGAGGACCGAGATTTACACCAACTGGACGAATCAGAGCAGTTTATAGGAGATTACCAGAGACTGGCCGTCACCGGGAGCCAAGAGCCTCCGG
>NW_009731229.1:84925-88429 GCF_000703405.1 Apaloderma vittatum | reverse complement strand
TTGAGCAGCCGGGTAAGGGAGCTCGCCTGGCGAAGGGTGCCACAGCGTGAAATTGACAAGTAAGCGGGGCAGGACTGGAGGGCACGGCCTGGCAAGGTGGGAGGGAGGCGCTGGTGTAAGCCAGCAGCCCCACGGACCCCGGGAGCCACCCTCAAAGGTCTGGGGCGCAAGTGACGCGCTTCAGCAGATGCGTTTCATCCCTGCGCGTGGGATGCTGGAGCAGGTTGGCTTTGTTGTGCTCACAGCTGCGGAAACGTTAGCTGCTGTAGCCTGGGTGGATGCTGAGGTCAGTTCGGAGCTTCCCGGGGCTCTATTGGATGCATTTCACTGTTGCTTGTTGAGTTACTCTAGCATGTAATCAACTTTGACCTTGACTTTGATGGAAGGTTAGGCAATGGGATATGCAGAAAGTGCAGGACAAGTTCAGTGAATGATTCCTCTTCGTAGTTCTCTGCTGTCGGATTAAATGTCATTTGATGTTAAATAAATAGAGGGTTTTACACAGTTCTTTTTAAAAAGAGAGTTTTCTTTTAAATTTACTGATTTCTAAAGCTGACAAAAGCCATGGTGATAATCCAGGCTGATTGCCTGGTGCCGTGGCTTTTGTTTACTATGTGCAGTTGTTCAGGGATCCTTATGGGCTTCCATGTGATTTGCTTTCTCTCTTTCATCAACAATATGTAGGGACAAATGCTTTGTAAAAGCCGATGGAACCTCTCATTAAAAATGAAATCGTTTGTACAGAACCTGAAGAGCTTTGATATCCTACAGGCAAATGGTTACTCGGTGCCTCTATCAAGTGCCTTCTGTCAGGAAAGGACAGGATGGGTGGGACTGCAGATGAAAATAAATAAAACCTTAATGGCAATCCAAATGAGCCAGCAAAGTCCAGCATCCATCAGCAGCCGCTCTCTTTCTGATCTTCTGTAGGGTTTCATTGCCCACTGGTCCCTGCCAACTTCTCTCTGTTTCTGACAGGCACATCCCCCTGAGCTGCCGTGCTGCTTGGTGTGTTTGCAGCCAAGTGCCAGAGGAGGGTGAGGGCAGGTGTCTCTGATTCCTAGGTCTTGGCAGAGTTTCCTGCTTTTGACAGTTCAGCAGCAAAGGATAAATCCCAGCACTTCTGCAAAATTAGGAGAGCCATAAGGTACTGCAGTGTGCAGGGAGGGAGGTGGCATGAGCTTATGGGACTGTATCAGGTGACAGAGACACTTTGGTCACCCTCACGGATTATGCTCCAAGGAAGCGGTTCCTTTCTGTCCACCAGGTCATGGTCCTGTGAGGAAGGTGTGTCTGCACTGGTGTGCTCAGTGTTAGAGGGCTGGAGAGGGCATCCTGAGAAAGATGGTGGGGAGGGGAAGATTGAGAAGCTGCAGTTCTTGCTCTCAAGGTGAGGCTCAGCCTTGCTGCTGAAGACCTGGACAGCTGTGGATCATGGCATGAGTACTTCCCTGTCTGCCTGCCCCCTCCTTGCTGTGGGCAGAGTGGGAGACACCAAAGGCCCCAGCATCAGATATGTGCCAGCAGGCTACAGTCCCAGGTCTCCACTCTGGGACAGTGCCAAGCTCACTGGTGCCACTGGGAGGCAGGCAGTGGTCAGTGGGTACATGGGGAGCAGATGCTCATACGTGTAAGTGAATGGAGCAGGCTGGCAGCATGTGGTGTGTCCCGGGGTATCAGGAACTGGGGCTTTCTGGGAGTCTGAAGTAGACTGGGATCGCACTGGGGACTTTGCTTGGTAGGTCCCATCCCCTTCCTGCAGCTTGGATTCAGCAGGTGATGTTAAGTCAATAAAAGCACGTGAATAGTTTAATACTCCCCAAGACCCTAGCGACACCATGCTTGTCCCTTGATGACCATGTCAGGTCGCTTGGCTGTCAGCTTGTCTTGGGGCAATTGTAACTGAAACAAGAGGTACCTGTGATGGTGAGCATGGGTGAGATGAAGGCGTGGGGAGCAGAGCTAATGTTGTGAAAATCGAAGCATACAACTTCACCCACAGGAAGAGTGGGCACTATAGAGTTCTTTGAATACATAGACTGAGCTTGGCATTTTGGACATTCAAGGCACTTCCTTGAGAAAATGAACTGCCTGGAGTAAGAAGCCTTTCGTAGTCAGTGAATGAAATACTAGTAAATGAAAACGTTCTGGTCAGGAAAGCTTTTAACATCATGGAAGTGGTCAGCTTGTACGGAGCTATAATTTGTGTGTTAAAGGAGACGCATCCCCAGCCAGGAGTGCTGTGCTCCTGTGAGGCCAGCCGGAGCAAGTGGGATGTCTGGTACAGTGCAGCTCCAAAGTGCTGTCCTGCAGGCATAGTGAAGCTCGTGTTATTTCTGTTCCTGGTTTTCCATTTATGCTTGTTTAGTGCCAGGAGAATATTTATGCTTCTCTTTGTGCTCAGAGCTGGAGTGAAGTCAGTGGGAGTTTGGTTGGTGACTTCTGGCAGGGCTTTGCTCCTTTGTGCCTGTGGAAGAGGGTGTTGGGTACAGTAGGGGTCGGACATCAGCAGCAAAGGGAGGTTGTCCCTTTTCAAGGTGTCCTGGGGTACCCATGTCACACCCGTGGCCCTTTGGATCAGCTGCTAGGATGCAGTCAGTGCTGTTCCTATCATGGTGTAACTGGAGCTTAACCTGGAGCTGTAGCAGTGAAAGTAAGCGTAGGCTGTGGTGGGGAGCTCAGAGGCACTTCGGGGTCCATGGATGGGGAAGGATGAATTTCAGCTTTCGTTTGGGGCTGTTTTGTTTCCTCTAACTGGACTGGTGTTCCCAGCATCCCCGCTGTTGTTATGGCCTTTCCTCACGTTCACATCACATACACGGGCTGTGTAAGGGAGGTCTTGGCAGGAAAAACAAGAGTTCAGTGTGAATCCCTTGAAAGCACACACAGCCTTGCGGAATGGACTGGGGAGCGCCGGCGATGCTGCAGGCAGCCAGGGGGTGTGGGAACCCTGGTTCTCTGTGTGCAGTTCTCTTTGCAAAGCTGTGGGGCAGATTGTATCAATTCCGGCTTTGAATAGTCCCTGATGTGTGCTACTGATTATAACTCATGGGTGGAGTTTTGGCAGAATAACTGACAAGCAAGGTCACTGTTTATTTTGAATAAATAGACAGTTTTTAAAAAAGCATCAAGTTGGCAGATGAGATAAAAGAGGCACTAGAAGATGAAGGGAAATTTTAAGATTAGGTCAAAGAGAGGACCAGTCAAAGACTAAGTGCGATAACTTAACCATTCTTAATCAAGAGATTACCCACAGCTTAAACCTTGGGGCACCAGTAGTAAAATACTGTGTTAGAAGTGCAACTTTAGAGCCAAAACACTAATGATACCTGGGAGACGCATTTAGGCTAGACCTCAAGGAGAGCAGGCAGGGACCTTTGGCACTGGATAGATGCAGGTGATTGTGGCTCAGACCTTCATTGCAGTCTCCCTCCTCCCATCCTCTCTGCGCTTGTGGTGTTGCCGAGTATGAATGGGACAGTTGTGCAGCAAGGCAGGAGAAGC
>NW_009731229.1:81469-84894 GCF_000703405.1 Apaloderma vittatum | reverse complement strand
GGTCTGGCCACCCGGGGACCCGGGCAGCCACGGGAGCGTGTCAAGGCAGAGCTCAGGCCTTGCCAGGGTGCACACGTGTGCTGTGATGTGCGAACCCTGGTCCGATGGAGGTGCCTGTGCACCTCTCCTTCAGCTAAGCTTTGCTCTCCCCTGAAAGTGTTGTGGGGCGTTGTAGAGTAGAACAGTTGAAGACAGACGCGTGTGAATAAGATCTGTAATCTTGAGCCTTGTGACATTGCCAGGAAATAGCAAAGGCTCTACCTTCTGCCTCAGGACCTGAATCAGCTGCACACAAGTCACTTTTTTTCCCCTTGTGGCCAAGGCTGAGCCAGAGCCTCTCGTGCCTCCCCTCTGTGCCCCTGCAGGGAGGGGGTTGTGTCTCAAGCCAGTTGCACGTTTTCCAAAGGTGTCATTCATTGTGTCATGACAGAGAAATAAGATGTGTGGGAGACATAAGATCAGAGGAGCAAGCACTTGAGAAAACCCAGACAATTCATTTTCCCACAGTGCTGCCAAAACCAGTCATCTGGTGGCAATTTTGAGCCTCCCACAATTACTCTGATTTTCTTTAGATCATTTCTATACAAATTAGCCGAAGATACATTTACTGCTTTGCCAGAGAGATTTACAAAGGAAGCAGACCCAGGCCATCTCCTCTTAGAAGGAGGAACTGCGAAGGATTTGTCCACACCAAGTGTCAGTCAGCCCAGTGGTGCAACCCCAGGCACCTCAAGGCACAGCTTGGTGACACCCAGGCACACTCACAGCTCTCGGCCACATGGCTGCCAGCACATGAACTCAGAGCCACTGCAGTGTGAGAGAACCTCTGCTTGCAGACAATGGCATCGATTCTTGCCTTACAGTGGTATTCAAACCTCGTGGCTGCTCTCCTGTGTTCTGTGGTGCTGTGGGATGTGGTCCCTGAAATCACCGTGAGACCGTGGGCAGCGTGCCAGGAGGAGAGGGGTTTTGTTTGATCCTGGCTGGGCTTGTATGGGTCGCTCAGTTTCAGGCAAATGCAAAAAGGAGATAAAAAGCTCCTTAATGATGACATTAAGAAGGTTTTGACTGGAGGCAAAAAGTCATTTTGTTCTTTCCGTGGTTTTTTTCAGCTTAAACCATGTTATTAGTGTCTGAATTTATACTCGTGCAAAGGAAATCAGTTTTCTGCATAGAATCCTCTTTTAATAAGCTAAATTCACTTTGATCAGTGTGAAGACTCTTTATATGCAACATTTGTAGTGATCTTGGTGCTCAAGAGAGACACAGAATATATGCATGTTCCCCCTCGGGTGTAGTCAATATGCTGTGTTTGCGTAATTTACATAGAAAAAGAGACGTATGAGACATGGGAGGAAATTCTGCCCCTGCGTAAGTGGGTAGGAGTTTTGCTGTTGATTCAGCCAGGGCAGATTTTGCCTGCTGCAGCGGGGTGCCTCCAGAGTCAGCCACCACGGCTCACTCGGGTGACTTCTGTGGAAGTGCTTATGGAGAGATTATTGCTCACAGGCGCTTATTCAAGAAAACACTTAAAATGCATTCTTAAAATTAATCACATGCTTTCCTGAATTGAGGCTCATGTGCTGTTAAGGGGCTGAATTTAACTCAGCGCTGGCTGAGTGCCATGGCATGGCCCTGGGCAGTGCGTGCCATGGAAGTGGCCTGGTTTGCTCCTGCCTGAGCACACACTGGCTGGGTGGTGGACAAAGGGCACAGCTGCATGGAGAGAAGCAAGGCTCCAAGTACAATGCAGGTGTCTAAGGCCACTTAGCAAATCTCCAGCATGTCTCCTATCGATAGTCAGTCCAGAAAGACAAAGCAGTATTTTCATAGAATCCTAGAATGGCCTAGGCTGGAAGGGACCTTAGAGATCATCTAGTCCAACCTCCCTGTCATGGGCAGGGACGCTTCTCAACTAGATCAGGCTACTCAAGGCTCCGTCCAACTTGGCCTTGAACACCTCCAGGGAGGGGGCAGCCACAACATCTCTGGGCAATTTATTCCAAAGTCTTGCCGCCCTCGTACTGAAGAATTTCTTCCTAAGATCCAGTCTAAATCTATTCTCCTTCAGCTTAAACCCATTTCCCCTTGTCCTATCGCTGGACACTCTTGTAAAAAGTCCTCCCTCAGCCAGCCTATAGGTTCCCTTCAGGTATTGGAAGGCAGCTATTAGGTCCCCCCGAAGTCTTCTCTTTTCGAGATTGAACAACCCCAGCTCCCGCAGCCTGTCCTCGTAGCAGAGCTGCTCCAGCCCCTGGATCATCTTTGTGACTCTCCTCTGAACACGCTCCAACAGAGCTACGTCCCTCTTATTGCTCCCCCATGCACACCCATGCACTGAGGAATGGGTACTGTGGGATGAGCTGTAGTCAGTGCATTCATTTCTTGAGATTTTTGAAGGCTACAACAGGCTTTTGATGGGCACTAAATCTTATCCTTCCCTAAGGCATCATTTAAGCGTGTCCTCCTGCCCGTTATGACAGCTCTACGAAGAGAGCAAGGCATCCAGCCCTTATGCTCGCTGGGCAAGGCTCAGGGTGGTCTGTGCTGTGCCAGGGACAGTGTCATGAAAATGCAGGTGTCCTTGCATTGACAGCATCTGCCCTGACTTGCCACCGCCAATGCAGTGACACGCCTGAAACAGATGGTTGGTGGTGGTGCCTGCAGCTAATGCCAGCAATGCGGTTGGGGATTTGGTGCACTCAGAATCAGGCGAGAGGATGGCTCTTGGGCTTTGTTTCAGCCTCTTCTGGTATCTGGAGATATTTGCAGAGACCGCTTCTAAGACCAGGAGTGTTTGAACCTAGACTACCTGCTGTAGTGCATATTGTAGTGTCCTTTTTATATATGCAGCTTGGTGGCTCTTACAGCATTTCACTTAGCCCTTTCCATGCTGATTTATTATCTCTAATGACGCAAAACTACACAAAGCTTTTGACATTTCTGTGGCTTGAGAATGCAAGTCACAGTCACACACAGCAGCTGAACAGCAGCCAGGCTTAAGGCACACGTGTGTTTTAGATTCCCTGGTTAATTGGCCTCCTTAATCCTGCTCTATCCAGGGAAGAAAAGGGTACTTTCATACACCTTTTTGTGCATTGCTGTCATCTTAGAAATGCTGGAGTGTATTTCCCTGCCATCAATTCCATCATCTTTCATTCCCTTAAAAGTACAAATCAAAGCTCTCCCTTGCTGGCTCCTCTTTCCTTCAGCACGACCTGACTTATCTGTACAGCTTTTCCCTGCCTCCCACTGCTCCTCTAATGGGGTCAGGTCTGCTCATTCCTGACCCCTTTCTCACCCCTCTCTCCTTTCTTGCTGAAATGCAATTTTTTCTCTCTCCTATTAGTATCTCCTGCCATGGGGCTCTCCCTGGAGAGCAACTGAGGCTGGAAGGAGACCCCACCTGTTTTGGTCCAGAGCAC
>NW_009731229.1:53271-81438 GCF_000703405.1 Apaloderma vittatum | reverse complement strand
TTATTCCGCCCCCGGGTTCTGTGTGGGGAGCCCCCCCCGCCATAGCCTGTCCCCTCTGTCCCTAGAGCGAGGCCGCTGCACGGGTACAGCCAGAAAGATGACATCTCCTCTGTTCAGTATTAGGACCTGGTCATGTCAAGGGGCCGTACGTTGCTCTCTGTAAGAGCCCTATATTTATATAACTGTACTTTGGCAGTGCTCGGGCGGTGGGGGCGTGGGTTGGAACTGCACTGCAGTGTCTGTGGGCAGAGCAGGGAACATCTCCTAGCAGGGGCGGAGGATTCCCTGCGCTGGCCCGGGCCCTGCCAGCCTGCCGGGCCTGTGGCCCTGCAGCTCAGCCCTTGGGGACACAGGGTCACTGGAGCAGGGACTCGAGGCAGGCGTTGTGCCAGCTGGGCAGGGCTGGAGCGGCACAGTGAGACCAGAGGCTTGGCAAGGGCTGGTTTTGATCGGTGCAGGTGGGAAAGGCACGGCCAGGGCGGGAGAAAGGAGCCTTCGTCTCTCGGAGATGGTGGCACTGACTGGGCTGGGCTGAATGCCCACAAAGCTGGTCTTCAGGGGCTGCCAACAGACAGCCGCCCTCTGTGGCAGTCTGGGGCTCCAGGAAAGTTGCGCTCTGCTCAAACAGGTTTCCCTCCCAGTTCTGCCTTTTCCTCTGTGCCTTTCCTAAGCTCTCCCCTATCTCTTCACATAATGCTGGGCATCTTCATCTGGGGCAATCTTCGAGGTGCTTCTGTTGACAACGGCATTTTCGCTGCGAGTGGGTTGAAGCATTGCAGAGCCCACGGACTGCAGAGCTCATCCGTGGCAGAGCTCTGTCCACAGGCCCTCCTGCATTTGCGGGAGAGAAAAGAGCCTGCTGCAGCTGGCTGCACCGGCATGCGATGCCTGCAGCCCCGGGATGGAGCCCCGAGAGGGGCTGAGACAAACAACTTCCTGCACTCGTTAAACCACCGCTGGTGTCTCTGGGGTTTGGCTTCACTGATAGGGGTGTTCACTGTATTGCTAAGGCAACCCAAACCTGCCCTGTGGCTTCCTGCTTCATTTTTCGCCTGCTGTAGGGGCTTAAGCAAGTCGCTTCAACCCTTACCTGGCTGCTTCGAGCCCCAGCGAAGCCAAGGAGTGTTTCGCCTGCTTGCCTTCAGGCAGAGGCTGCGCAGCTGGCTTGCAAGTAGTTTCTTGAGTGAAAAACAAGAGTTTTTAAGAGCAGACAGGAAAGGGAGGAGTTCTGCTTATGTGCAATTAATTGCTTTAAGATGTTCTGAAGCTGACTATTCTGGAACTGGATGCTAAATATAAAACTGATACTACATAAATAAATGATGAAATACCAGTGACATCTGAAAAGCACTTTATGATCCTTCAGTTAAGAACTTATATAAATAGTGTGTATTATTGTCATTTGAATTACTATTTTCCTTTTTTTAGCATGCCTGTGCTTATGGAATGTTTTGAGAAGTCGTATCTGGCAGAAATTCAGCTGTCCCATAGAAACCAGTACTTTTTTGCCAATTTCTATTAACGCTATTGTTTTCAGAGGAGAAAGTCGAAGCTGTGCCATGTTTTCATATCACTCGTACTCTGCGGCAGATGGTCAGCTGGATGCAGGTGCAGCTCCACTGACGTAGAGCTACGCTGATCCCTCCTCCTCGTGCAGAAGGGCTGAATGTTTGAGCCAGGATGTACCTGTGCAGGCAGGGACGCATGGGAATTCAGGTGCTGTGTCTGGGGACTGGAGATGCTGTGGCAGTCTGTACTGAGCTGCCACTTGTGTCTCTCACACAGAAGTACCTGGGGATCCTGAGAAAGGTCAGGGCACTGGGGACAAGGGTACTGGATGCAATCTCAGATGCTTGAGCTAATTTGCTGCCCGGTGCAGGAGCAGTGCTGGATTGCCTCAGGTGTGTGCTCATAGCACAGGGGCCGTGCCCCCAGCCACCACTCACCTCCAGTGATGCTTTTCCTGTTGACTCTGCACTCGCTCAGGGCCTCGTTTTCAGAGGTGATGTGTGAGGGTGAAGTGCACATGGACTGGAGCAGCAGCACTACCTCACAGCCTGGGCTGTGAACTCTTACTGCTTTGTTGAAGTGCAGCTTTTATTTCTGACTGATGTTTCTTTAGCTTAAGTGATTGTGTAAGAATCTTAGGCTTTCAGGGAAAAAACAGCATTCCTGGTCCTCATGGCTGCAGATCTAAATTTCAAAATGTGATCTGCTAAAGGCTGTGAAGTGTGGTCTCCACTTCTGAATAAGTGGCCAGGAAACGAAGAGGCATACACTGATCATCCTGACTTCCTGTGATTTGTAAGACAATTTGAAGACATTTCAAGGCCTGAATTATTTTTCTTGCCAGACTTAAACATGCAAACATTTACTTGTCATTATTACACTGACATCAACTGTTTGACTGTTTGTTCAAGCCTTTTCCAAGCTGGTGTCTTGCCACTCCGAGAAGCAGCACTGATAACTGCAAGCAGTTCCTTTGTCACTAGAGAATTGGACATTATGTTGAAAAAGGAGACATCCAACTTACAAAACACCCAGAACACAGTCTGCCCGTTGTAGTGCTCAGATAAGGTTCTGCTGCCACCCAGGACCATTGATGCAGGAGGAGAGAGGTGTGGGCTAGTGAGATGTTTTTGCACAGGACTTGAGCAGGGTGGAGGGAAGCACAGCAGAGGTGACCGGCTCTCACTCCACGCTTTCTGATGGAAAGTGTGAGTCAGTTTTACTGCAAGTGTTTTCTTGCAGGGTGCCAAGACTGTGCACCCATCCTCCCCTTCCTTGCCACATGGCTTTTTATTTTTCTGAGAGCTCCTGTCAGACACAGTCATCTCCATTTAATGCAGAGCAGAGGGAGAGAGAGGTACATCAGCCTCGCGCTGTCTGCCCTGTGTTTCGGAGCTGGAGCATGGTGCACACTGACATGTAATTCTTGCATGGAGATGGGAGTGTGGGGGCTCTCATCCAGACCCCTGTCTAGTGAGACCCCTGGAACTGATGCACTTGCAGCTGTGTCTCCTGCTGTCCTGCCACTGGGCTTCCTTTGCCCCATGTACTCATTTCTGGGTGTGAAAGAGTCAAAGCGAGTCCTGCCGCTTGCTGTGGAGGTGCTGGGGACTGGGGAAGGCAGAGTCTGCTTGTCTGGACCACACCTGGGGAAGCATTTGTTTCCAGGGTATAGGAGGTGCTGGGGTACCCTGCAGAAGTCATCACCTGACAACTCCTTGGGGAGCCCCTGCTGCCTAAGGGAGGTTTTGTTTGCTGCTGGGAGAGGAAGGCCCTGGAAGGGCTGGCATGCCACGGATCTGCCTCTCTGTGTTGGTCCAGCCCATGCAAGCCTGTGTCCTGCTTCCCTCTTTCTGCTCCGGACCGCAGAGCATCCATGTGTATCCGTGTGCGGTGAGCATCCATGCAAGGTGGTGCTGCCAGCTTCACTCTTGGATGCAGAATTTGGGTGAGCAGGGAGTGGGGTGCAGGACTGGCCACCCTGCAGCAGACAGCACCTGTTGGGCAGGCTGCGGCCCTGGGAGCATCACGTTGGATCTGTCAGGAGTGGTGCTCTTTGGGAGATGGCTCACTCACCGCCCAAGGGAGAGCTGTTGCAGAGCCCTGCTCTGAGCCATGTTGGCACCCGATCTCTCCCTGTCAGTCTCCTTGCCTCACTCATCTTCCCTTCCTGGTTGCTCACACGGCTTCTCTCTCCTGTCTGCAGCGCAGCCTCTCACTGCCATCCCCTCTTGGCTTTCCTGTCCCACCTCTCGCAGCTACACAGCCCCAGCCTTTGCACAAGCCCCACTTCCCATGACATCACCCCTGCCCTCACCTGCTTGCAGCACGGCTCCATCCCCATCCCACCCTGCCCTGCACCACCTTGGAACAGCTCCTGACACCCTCCCTCTCCCTATTTTCCTCCTTCTACTCCTCCTTGAGAGATTTTTCTCCCTGAGCATTTCACAAAATGCTCAGTGTGCTTGTGTGTCTGTCCTATGGCCCATGTCTCTCCCCTGTCCTAGGTGCAGCCATTTCCCCCATGGACTCAAGCTCCGTGGTTTTGTGCCTTCAGCACAGCCAGGATTCCTGTCTGGACATTCCTTCTGTGTTATCAAACTTCCTTTACTCTGGCCAGTGTAAAAATAGTTTTGGCCTGCTCCCACCCAGCTTTATTGACTATTTTTCATCCTCGTGGTTTTACTGTAGTCCATCTCTGTGCCTGTTGCCCTGGGCCCTGCTATTACATCCACCTGAGCGCTGGGTTTGCGGCAGGCACATGGGCTCAAGCTCCCATTGTTCAGTGAGAGCGGCTCTATTGCCTCTCTTCTGCTCTCCTCCCAAAATGTTACTTTGCTGAGAAGCCCACAGACCTCTTGGCAGCCTCAAGGCTGTGCCGTGCTGTGCCTGCTGCCATGTGTGCTGACTCATGCTGTCTCCTTCTTTGCCCTTCCTCCTCTCAGTTCTGTTTCCACCTCTTCCCTCCCTCCTGCGCTTTTGAACACAAACTCTTTGGGGCGCAGACTTTATTCTGACTTTGCACAGTGTTCTGGCACTTCTGGGCGCTGGATAGCCAAGCTCAGGGTTTCCCACTTTTCATAGTTCTTTCTTATGTCCAGGTTCCTGGAATGATTGAATTATTGCCTTCCTGCAGTCTTGAGTAAGATTGTATAAATGGCAGTGCAGGAACTGGGGACAGAAAGAAGAGCTACAAATGTGCTATTTAAAACAAACAAACAAACAAAAAGGTGTTAAAGACCACACAATTTGAGAGCCCTAACCTGAGATCTTTGAATTCCTGGCTTTGGAAAAGCTTTTCCGTCAGTAAAATTTCCTCAGTTTCTTGAGGTCATATGGTTTGCCAAGGGAATTTTCTTAGTTCCCAGGCACCATTTAAATTCTCCTATGTACTGTCAGGTTTTATGAGCAAAAAAGAAGTGAAGAGTTCTCTTAGCTGTCTGTGAGGTGTATGTCCCTGCATGTCCAGATTGCGCATTGCGGTGGGAAGTGGTCCCCTCTGCCGTGGGCTGTTGCCAGTCTTGGAAGTGATGTGACCATGACTAGTTTGTCCAAAGGGTAGTTGTATGCTTCTGGTTTGGTTGCTGGTTTTTTTTTTTTTTCACTTTAGCTTTTAATAAATTCCCCAGATTGAATTAGTCTCCTATTTTCTGTGTATTTCACCTTGGGCCTTTGGGATTTGTTTTAAACTTTGGGCTTTGCTATGCTTCCCACATAAGTGGGGTACAGGGTTGTAAGAGATGAGGCAGTAAATAGGCTGCAAGGCGCTCGCTAAATTTTGGGGTACAGTGTGAGACAGCACACTTATATGTACATGCAGTCCCTGCTATTTCCTCTTTTCTCTTTAGCCGCTAAAGAACCATCGCTTTTAATATTCGGATCACTCGTGTCTCTCTAACTGCTTTGTGAGCATGGATGCATGCATGGGTAGAGCTTCAGTTCCGAGGAACTGAGAAAACACCGTGTCCTTGGTGCTGCCGAACTCTCAGGTTTTTCAGTGGAAGGCACGAAGGGAGCGTTGCAGGGGGATGGAGCAGCATCTGTGTGTGTGTGTGTGTTTGTGAGTGAGGAGCGAAGCGGAGGCTGGGCATGGTGCGGCTCTTGTGCGGGGCCGGGGCTTGGTTCCGCTGTGCAACGGGAAACGCCGTGGGGCTCACGGTAACACAAAGGGCTGTGAGAATCTGTTCAAGAGGAGCCAAACCAGCCAGGTTTGCCCTCAAATTGTTTTGTTCTCTGGATATTGTTTGTTTTAAATGAGAGCCTGCCTGAAAGGATTGAAAATACAAAACCTTTCCAATAGCTTTCCTTTGGCTGCTGTTCTAAGCACATCCTCGAATGAAACATTTTTCCTTCACTTTCTGTGCATTCACATTGCTTGGATTATACCTGTTGTAATTTGACAAGAAAAAGATCTCAAAGAAACATTAATCATATAATAAAAACATTGGCACATTTCTTTGGTGTATAATTGCAGGACACTAGGAGACAGGTGGCTACTGTTTTTCAGGCAATGAAAGTTTAAAATACATATGGCCTTTCCTGTACTTCCCCACATGAGTGTCGCCAGCTGTCATTGTGAGCCTTTGTTTATAAAGTAAATATAAGGAATTTTTTAAGCTTTGCAAAAAGATACAGAGAGGAGACAATTTGGTTTGACCACTTAAGATTCCCCTCTCTTGGTTAATGGGCAGTTCGCTTGCTAAAACCTTCTTCCACCTGCCTCTGGTGGTTTTTATCCAGTGGGGGTTTGTGCTCAGGCTGGCAAAGGGTGGCAGGACAAGCAGGGTGCTGGGGATGAGGACCTTTACTTGGGGTTTTCCTTGTGTCAGGCTCTTTGTGCACACACTTGGCCAAAGGCAGAGCCTTGCGTTGGTGTTTGTGGGCATGTTTCTGTTGAAGTAATTTCATTGAATTTCCTGTTAAAATGCCAGCCAACTTAGTTGCTGGTGGAGAGTCAATACTCCAATAGATAGGCTGTTGTTTTGCCTGTGCTGTTGTCCAAGTGGAGCCTTGTGACCCAGCCTGGATGGAGGCTCGAGCACAGCAGATGACCCCTTCCTCATGCTCCCTGTGGCCCCGTGCTCAGGGCAGAAGCAGAGGGACAGCAAATGCCATGTGTTTTTGGGAACAGGCTGATGTGTGAGGCTTGAACCAGCATTTTTTTTTTTTTAGAGTGGTGTGTGCCCATCTAGGAGGATACACTGCTCTCCTATTATCTTTTGGTTTACATCATGTTTGTTTATGTTTTTCCACTCTGAGGTCTTTTCCATAGGTCTTGGTTTTTATCCAAGTGCAGTGGGCTGCGGTGCTTTGGGCTGGGAGCTGCTGCTGTGTGTGCTCGGGGTGCTGCAACCGCGGAGCCCACGGGAGAAGGCAGCTCACCCCGACCTGCCCACACTGCTCCTGTGCAAGAGGGCAGAGGAACACGAGGAACATCACAGTGCACCCGTCTGCCTGCCGTGGGTGAATAGCTGCTGCGTGGATGCCAGAGAACGGGATGGCTTTGGCAGCACTGCATGTTTTTTTCATGCAGAAATGGGTTGATTTTGTTGCTAGACTGGCAGCATTTCTTTAAACTTAGATATTGGCTATCCCTCTGGAGGAATTTGTGGTTTCTAAGACTCTAATTACTTTAGTGTAATAGTTTTTCTTCTACTTTCATAATGACTTTGGAGGGGTGCCATCTGCTGTTGTGACAGCACTGGGCAGTGCAAGGCTGAGCCCTGGATGCTGGGGGTGTGTGCTTTAACCAAGCTTGTCAGAAAAACTAAGACTTTGAAATCTTATTTTAAGGGCTTAAAGCTTTACCTCCAGCCCTGTTGGGACACTGAGCACTAGGGTGAGCCAGGATGTGAAAAATATTTGTGATGGGTCCCTCTTTAGTCTGCAGGTCTGTTTGCAGGGACATGGGCATGCCTGGCACCGCTGGGCAGCTGGCACGGTTTGGGATGGATGGAGGAGTCTGTTTCCTCCATAGCAGGCAGGGGACAGGCCACAACCTTTAGTGAGCAGCTGCTTTACTAGCAAATAGCTTGACCTACATCTTTAGGCTTCCCTTTAGAGACATTGCTGTGGTGCTGTTGTGCTGGGCGAGAGCGTGGCCAGCGTAACGCCGTGCTGCAGGTGATGGGGAGGTGCTGGGTGCTGAAACAGTGAAATCACACAGCCTGGGTAAGGAGAGCTCAAGGGACTGCATATCTGACAGCTCTGGAGGAGAAATGCCATCTGTGGGTGTTGCAAATCCCATCTGGTGTCAACTTTCCACAGCCCTGCAGGCACACATCCCTCACCTTCTGGAGCTCCCTGAGTCATTGGCCGTGTGTCCCAGGGCTCAGCACAGCCCCACAGGAGGTCACAGCACCAGCCTGCGCAACACCTTTTGTCCAGTATCATAAGGTGGAAGGGCTGCAGTGAGTTATTTTAAGGAGCTTTTAAATATCTGTGGTGGGCAGTGCTGTATGGGTTTTGAAGCCTCTCATGTGAGGATGTGGGATCCTTTTCGGTCCCTGCTGTTTAATTGTCATCTAGTCCCATGAGGGCTGCTGCCAGGACTGTGCCCTGCTGGTCATCAGAGATGTCAAAGCTAGAAAAGAAACATTATTAAAACCTCAACTTTAAAAAAGAACAATTTTAGAAGCAGAGTCCCAGTTTCAGGATCATGCTGCAAGATAAAAAAGAAGTAAAAATACTGTGTCATCAGAAGGCATGAGTTCTACCCAAACCTACTGTTTAATGCCATAGTAGTGTGAAAGGCTCTTAGAGGGAATCTAATTTACTATTAGAGCTGCTGCCAGGGCGAAGTGAGATGGGCAGTCGGTGTAAGCAGCACTGGGCTCATGGCACTGCTTTAATTAGCGTATGCTGCTGAGTTTTGCTGGGGTTGTGGCAGTGACTGGCAGTGAGAAAAAAAAAATTGGGCAGGTTGGCAGAGAGCAGTACGCCTGGTCTATAGGGTCCTGCCTGGTGTCATGGGATGGCTGAGTTTTGGGAATGCCCAGCCCCAGATGTCCAAATGGAAGAGCAGCTCATGAATGTCCTGTCAATTCACAGTTATATGCAAAGCTTGGCAAATTTTCAGAAGCGTGTAGTGTTATCCTGAATTAAGACTACTGTGTCAGATGATTAACCAAATACAATTAAGCATTTAAAGAGCATGAGGCTGAGAGAAAACGAGTTCTTTCTCTCTGCTTACCTCTTGGATTTTGGGATTCCTGTTTTCTCAGGTGATCTCTTTTTATGATATTTCAATGTAGCTCAGGTCCTGTATGCTCTCTGCATGCAGAGAGGCTGGCAGCATGCAGCACTGGGGCTGGCAGTATTCGCCACCCTGGGTCCCAAATGCCCTGTGGCTGAGGCAGCTGGTCAGCAGTCCCTGCATGCTCTGGCACCCAGCATGGCCTTTCTGCCAAGTGACCTTCGTCTTTTCCTCTGGTAACCTGGTGGGCTTCTCCTGCAATGGCTGCGGTGCTTCTGCTGCTGCTAACGTGGCACTGAGGCACTTTCAGGACTGTGCAAGCAGTGAAGCAAAGTTCCTGGAGAGCAATTAAGAGGGAACTGCTTCAGATATCTGAGCTAATTCATGCTGGATTCCTGCAGCATGGAAAAGAGTCATTTTGAATGCAAAATTGTCTGGGGCAGGAGGTCTGTTTTCCCCAGCCAGAAGTAAGAGCTTCTTTGTGGACAGCCAGAAGCACAGCAGAGCTGGTGCAAAAGGCTGTGCAGAAATCTCTCTGCCCAGAGGCTTGCGTGGGACTCAGACATCACATTAGTAAAACAGGCCTTGCCCTTCATCGGAGGGTTGCTTGGATGTCGTTCTGCTGCTGAGATGCAGTCCTGGGAAACACAGTGTACAAGGTACCCGCCTTGCATTTCACAAGTGCTGTGGGGAAAAGCTTTCATCTCGGTTCTGCTTTCTGAATGCATTAAAAGCTCACCAGTTGTGCTCATGGGACAAATGAATGGCTTCTGCTTAGTGGGGCTGGTCCTTTGGGTGAGAGAAGCCTTTGCTTCTCCAGCCCAGTAGACCATCCAGGTCTGCTACAGACCCTGGATTTTTATTCTCTTTTTATCACGTACCAGAGTCTGACAAAAAAAAAGAAGAGATTTTGTTCAGTTCTTTGATTATTTTTTTTAAAGGTGCTAGTGTGCGAGAAGATACCACCATACAAAAATTTTCTGCAACATTTCAGAAAAATGTTAAAATAGGATTAAAATATGACCATCCCCAAATAGCTCTTGCCTTGAGCCCTTAGCCCGTTGTATGACAACTGACT
Organism: Apaloderma vittatum; assembly: GCF_000703405.1. Lineage (NCBI taxonomy): Eukaryota > Metazoa > Chordata > Aves > Trogoniformes > Trogonidae > Apaloderma > Apaloderma vittatum. The sequence goes on along the minus strand of NW_009731229.1, from coordinate 71,656 downwards.
CCCCAAAGTCCCAGCACCAGCTCCACTTCAACTCAGGAGGTGCTCAGTTGTCATTAAAGGAAAACCTTGGCTCACATTTGCTGGAAATGGCTTGAAAGCTTTACTTACTGCGTCCCAGAGACTTGGGAGCCAAAGACGCAGATCAGAAACCCTTTGGCTATGATTGGTTTTGGAAGAGCCGTATTGGTCTCTTGGCTTATTTCATGCATCACGGTTAATATTGGGCTGTTGAATGCTTGGTGGTGCAGCAGCTTATCCCATGCTGCTATATAGGGCTGAGCTTTTGATCCTTATTTTGGACTCTTTTCCTCAGACTGCGGCTTTTGCTGTCTTTAGTGAGAGACCTTGTGCTGGTCTCATTTTTAACTCAGGGAACATGCAATGTGAATGCTTTATCCTGGCAAAACCATTCAACTCTGGGATAAAGTTTACTGCTGATGGGGAAGCATCTGACGTTCCTCTTCTGAGGGTGGAGAATCCAAACACGCTATCCTGCAAGGGTGTTGTCACCAAAGGCACGTGCCAGCCCGGCATCACGAGGCTGAAGGGTTTCATAAACAATGTCTGCGGCATAGGCAGGCACCAACAGCCTTTTGGTCAAGATTCAAAACAAGGTGAAGCTGATGCATCTGAATTTACTTCCCCTTTTATTAAGACCATTCCTGTACAGAGTCACGGGGTTGCTTTTGGTGTAAGGTTTAGTTTTCAGAACGGGAGTGTGAAGTGCCTGACTCTTGCTTATGAAATCTAAAGTCTAGGGCTGGGCAGCTGAGAGAACATTTTCCTACTTCAGGAGTTTGTGTTTTACTCACTTTTTTTAAAGTTCTATCTTACGAACTTCTAGTACAGACAAAAATACTGCAATAGCCAGCATAGTGTAATAGCATTCTCCTTAGTTATTAGTCATGACTCCAGGGATTTTGGAGTTCATCTTGCTTCCCAGAAGTGTAATCAGGCCCCTGATTTTTCCAGCCTTCGGCTGCAGCTGAGGTGTGATTTATGGAGAGGGCTTTCCTGCCTTTCCACAGGGATGTCGCTCTTCCTTCCACACAGTGAGATTCCTTCTCTAGAGGTCGTAGCAAATGCCTTGTTCTCTTCTCACCAGCGGCACGTTTCCAGAGAGAACGCAAGTCTCATCAGCTCCTCTAGCAGAACCGGCGCCAAGCTGAGTGGAGCCAGCGTAGGAGGCTGTGTTTCTTCTGAGCTGTACAAATGAGCTGCTCGTACGTAAAGACAATGAAGCTTGCAGCTGTTAAAGCTGTGGCCTGTCCAGGAGGATTTCTTGCTCCATTAAGAAATCAGAGACTGTGCTTGGACCAGAGCAGCATGGTGCTTTTTTTCTTCCTGTAGCTTATTACCAGGCACAAATAACTTAACCCCTCATTTTCCTCTCTGCAAAACACACACATCGGTGGTTACCTGAATCACATGAGTATCAGACTGCTGAATTAACAAGCAGTCCATTGATGACACGGTTTTAAATCATCAGTCTAAATTAAGCACAGGAGGTGAATTACTGGTTATTTTTATATTTTATATATATGTACATTTTTTCAATCTTCTGTTTTTGCTGCAGGAAAAAACCAAAGTGGTTGAACCCTTGGACTATGAGAACGTAATCCTTCAACGCAAAGTTCAGATCTACAGTGATCCCCTCCGGGACCTGCTGATATTTCCAATTGAAGATGTATCTGTGAGTTTGCACTGGCTGTTTCTCAGATTTGAGGTTCACTCATTTCTAGTCCTACTTATCTTGGAAAATTTCCACTGTTAACCACATGTTAATTTTGCCTGCATTACTGACACATAAAGCCGAAATGACCTGCTGGCAGTTTTGTCCCACCGCATTTATTTAAAGTGAGTATCAAGCCCCGAAGGCCCAGTTTGCACTGAAAACTTGTTCTCCTTTTTCCTGCAGATCTCAGTCATTGGTCGACAGAGAAGGACTGTCCAGTCGACAGTGCCAGAAGATGCTCTAAAGAAAGCTCAGAGTCTTTTTGTCAAAGAGGTAGGGGCAAAAGTCCATTCAGTGTCTACCTTCAGCCCTTTCTCCCTTAGGCAAGACTCTCTGCTGTAGCTCCTGATCTGCAAGGTTGCAGATCACTTAATTTTTCCTGTGTGGCAAGCACCAGGTCACTGGCAGGCTGTCCACATGAGCTAGTTCTGGCATGTGCCTCTTGTGTGGTGCTTCTTTCCAGTGGGTTTTTTATGCAGAGGAAATGTGTGGCTTTGCACCGCCTGCATGAGCTGCAAGGTGCGGACGTGCAGCGGGACGAGGAGTGGAGTACACAAACCTCCCCCGAGCATCCTAGGTGCCACGGGTTCTGTAACACGCTGCTCTCTAGGACCATTCCCTCCAAGTGCAGTGATAAACGACGGTCGATGTTGCGTTAGAGGCACTACATTTCTGAGGGCGGAAAATTGGAGCTTTCTGGAAAACAGTCCCCTTCCAAATCACTGCTCCTTTTTTAAAGCCTTGGAGTGATGTAAATACAAAATCAGTAGCTGTGTGGCTGGCCAGACGCTATGCGATTTTTGTCTCTGTGCTGAAGGGTGCCTTACGAAATTCTGTATTGCAGTGCAAAACAAGTGAAGCAGCTTGTTCAGACCTTTTCCACTTGCTCTTACCTCACCCAGCAGTGTGTAACCTTTCAGACTTGTGCATGGTTTTGTTTTGCTTGGTGTAGCTTTCAAAGAGCTGTATTATTTTCCTTTTAGTGCATTAAAACCTACAGCTCAGACTGGCACGTGGTAAACTACAAGTATGAGGAATACTCGGGAGACTTTCGGATGTTGCCATGGTAAGTGTCGCGCTCCCTTGGAATACTAACGCATGGTCACACGACTGGGGTTTGATAAGGCTTAGGAGAAGCAGTTTGTCTTTATTCCTGATGCCTGTCCCACAAGCAGCCTCCCTTCCAGAGGTATGTCATTCTGAAGGCTAGAGAGTCAGAGGTTTGTGTTTGTCACTCAGCTGTGTCAGGGAGGTATTGCCGGCACAGGGCACTACTTCACATCCTATCCACCAGCATGCAACAGCCCCCTCCATCTCTGCTGAGGACACGCTACTGTCTGGGCACGTGGATGAATAGTGTTACTAGAGTGTGCTCATCCGGAGTCAGGACCCTTGTTATCCCCCTGGGCTGATGTTCCCTATGTGCTGGACACGGTGTTCCCATGCTGAGCAGATCCTCTTTGTGCCCCTGTCACTGAGATGAAGGTTTGTGACTTCAATCTGGCAGTGTAGTATCGCTATTAAAGCTGGCAGTGCGGGAGAGTTATGTGCTCTGAAACGCTGGACTGTGCCAGTGATTCCAACCTCAAAGCTAACTGGGTTTTTCAGACAGGCGTATACATCTCGGATTTCTGCTGGGCTGTTATTTTCTCGGTGGTGGTGCCTGCTCTGCTCTCAGTCCCCATGCTCTGTGCCTGCCTGGGCCATGGTTGAGGCTGCTTCCATGCTGACAGCTTGTTAAATGCTTTTTCTTGTTAATTGGCTGAAGTGGGTCTGTTCAGAGGATCTCACAGCGATGTGAAGCAGCAATGGGGCAACACTTGATCAAATCATATTAAAACTTGGCAATAATCTTGCAGTCTGATCTTGCTTCTTTTTTAGCAAGGTGGAAGACAGACTGGCCCGCTGCATCTCTGTGTTGCATAAATGCAAGTCAGCAAAAGCTCAGCAGAATCAGACAGCTAACAAGGAGAAAGCTAATTACATACTGATTGTACTTAATTTTCATGAAATGCGCTCAGAAATCAGCTTTCTCCAGCTGTAAGAGAATGTAGTTTTTCTTGAAATCTGTCTTCTGCAGGAGCACAGCTCTGCTGTGCTCTGTAGTCTGCAGTTTGGCTGTTGGTTCTGAATCCAGCATCTGCATATTGGCTTCGAGGACTTTGGTTTCCCAGTCATTAAATATGAAAATGTGTTGTGATTTCAGCAAATCCTTTAGACCAGACAAGATTCCAAGCCATGTGTTTGAGATTGATGAAGACTTTGAAAAGGATGAGGTAAGCAGATTTTTTTTTCAATATTCCACTCTAAAGTCTATTAAAAAGTAGATTTCACAAGCCAAAGTCAGAATTTTGCATCCAGGAATCAATTTCTGGTGAGATGCTTTGTACTGTGAAGATGGGACCAAAACTGAGACAATGATTTATTTCAGGGTGTGACAAGATAATCTCTTGGAGCCAAGAGTCTCCTAAATTACCTGGGAGATTACCTGTGATATTTCTCATGGCTTTTTCGCTTGAAATGCTGCAGCAGGAGAAAAAAAAAAAAGAAGAAGCCAGCAATCATTAAGTAAAATTCTTCATGTCCAGAGTTGAAAGTGGACAACATGGTTTTCAACTACATTGTGATATCGGAGTCCTCCTCCTAAAAAGTTTTGTGCTTTAACCAACCTATTCATAGCGTGTCAGTCACATTCTGCATGTACTCCACAAATGTCCAGAGGTGTTTGCTTCCTCTGGAAGTTGATGTGTTTGTGCTCTCATGGTTGCAGGGAAAAATTGCAGCCCTGGAGCTCTTACATGGGGGTGTGCTGGAAGCTTTGATAGTTGGGGCATCTCAAACCTGGTGATCATTTGGGACAATGCAGATGCCATGTTTCTCTGTGCATTTTTCTGTCTCAAGTACTATGTGAAGCTTTAGGCATGTGACCTTAAGAAGTTTCAGTTTACGGTGGGAAATGTTTAGCCCAATTGTTTAAAATCCACATGGCACCAAGATGCTGCTGCTGCAGAATTTACAGAGGAAAAGGGAAATTTCTTTCTTGAAGAGTTGAAGGTCTGAAGGGGCTGTTTCACACACGTTTCTCACAATCACTGTTTATGTCTCAGCACACCTCAGATCTGGACTGGAATGGTTTTTTTCCTAAATGGAAATGTATTTTCATGTTTGGCCTTAATTTTTTTTTTTGGCTGTGTTGTTGGTTTGCATTATGTCGTTAACTTGAGCTGTCACCTCTTTAATAATATCTAATTTGGGCTGAGGACAGAGCTGTCAGTATGTTACATGCCTCGAAAAAAAACAAAAAATGAAAACACGCTATCAAAATTTGACAGAAACCTTTTTTCTTCCAGTCAGTGTTCCAAGCAAGTGAGTTTATTGATGGTGATTGTGGAAGAGTATTCCCAGTGCTTTGGCAAATGTTTTGGCATTTATCTCTTTTGGCATGGCCATATCTAAAGGATTCTGTTACAGTTTCCTGGTGGAGCATTTACATTAGAATTATGTAATGGAAATTCAAGTAAAAGAAATCTCATAGTAAAAAAAAAAGGTGAACCTTTATAAAGGAGAAGTCATGATTGTTTTACCCAAGGAAATAAAGCATTAGACAATGTACTTTGTCATTGAAAGGTTGACAAGAAAAGAGTGAAACCCTGCCATTTTTGGTGCAGGAGATGATATAAACCAGTCCCTTCATAGGTCATCATCAGACAGACCAGATCCACCTCTGCTGCTGAGTCACTGGAAGTCCCAGGGTGGGTTCTTTCACCAGTCTGGGAACTCATTTCCCTCCCTCCACAGTGGAGGTCACAGTTGGATGTGGTTGGAGGATCGTTCTCCCTTTTTGGGACCGTAGGACAGGAGCAAAGATGGAAATCCCAGTTCATATGCCAAGAATTGCCTGGTTGGGTTACTTGAAACGTTTTGATAGATCTGAAACCAGTCAGTTGCATTTCAGCTATTGGAGTTTGGTGGGTTTTGCCTAAATTTAAAATGGAGAGTGGATTTATAGAAAATGAAATAACAGAATGAGTCTGGAGTTGTGCATTTTTCAACTTTCTAAACAGACCATTCTGAAAATTTCCTTCTGCCACAGGTTTTTGAAATACTGCTTTAAGAACCAGTGTACATTTCCTCATTGCAAAATTGATATGCAGCTCTATCAGTATAGATGTCATCTTTCTTGTTTATAGGTGACCCAGAGTAGCCTGTTTTGCCTCTTTCTTGGAAACAGATAACCCTGGAACTTTTTTGTGATGACATGGTACATGTAGCTGTACGTGTGGCTGTATTGCTGTAATTACAACTGTATTGGTTTCCAGGGTGGACACATCTCATATGTCCAAGGAGCATTTTGTGGGGGAGGCAGTTCACTTGACCTCCTCTTTTTCTGAACTTTTGCTCTCTTTCAGGATTCCTCGTCCCTCTGCTCCCAGAAAGGTGGTGTGATAAAGCAAGGCTGGCTGCACAAGGCAAATGTAAATAGCACAATCACTGTTACCATGAAGGTGAGTTTGATCCAGTGTTATGTTAGTCATGAATGAGGCATGAGGATAAGTTCAGACCACATCTCTAAAGCTAGCAGGAGGGTAACGGAGTGGGTTTGGATTTGAATGGGCATCTGTCCCTTTGTAGAGTATCTCAAGGTGGACTGAAGAACTCAGTCTGGTAACAGCTTTTGACCCTTCCCTCCCCAGAATACAAGACCAAAGCACTTCAAGTCATGACAGGCAAGCTGAACAAAAAGGTGAAGCATGTTCTAGTAAACTAAGATTGTTTCCTCAATGAGCAGCTGAGGCTTAGATGAGGATGTCAGTTTAAATAACTGGAACAGCTGCCCTGCAAATAATACTTTCTGCATTGACAGTTTTCTTGCTGGTAGGAAATACGTACAGAGGCCAGCTTTAAATTGAAATGACAAGTCTTTGCTTTAAAAGCAGGGGTGATATCACTGAGGAGATGGAGCATTACTGACCTAGAAGCAACAGCTGCCTTGTCTCCTGTTCTCGGCTGTACGTAATCCAATTTAAGACATTGTTTAGGTTTTGCAATGGAGGTTTTTAATAGTTCCACTACACGTTATTGCTGTGGCAATGAGCCCATCTTGTTTCACCGTGCAGCTGTCTTGGTACAGCATAGAGAGTATACTAGGGAGCTATGCTCAGCTGTGCAGCTGAAGGACGGCTGCCGTGAGGCTGCTTTGTAATGACATTAGTGAATCTCAAAAAGCTCAGTTATTCTGAGGCTCAATTAAATGAGTTATGCTTTTGTGAGAAGTGGAACAGGACCATTCATAGGGCTAATTTTGCTTTTTAAGTTGACTACTCATGAGCCAGAATGCAACAGATGAAACAGGATTTTCTACTCCTGTGTTTTTCCAAGCAGCAGGGTTGAAGCCGTTTCCATTCCTGTAAGTTCTGAAGGAGGTATAATACACTGTCAAGGCAGTCAGTTGGGTCTGTTCTTGACTTCTCATGGTATTGTTAGCCTCAGGGCCCAGAAACGCAAACCACCTTTCAGATATGTTACCTGAACTACAGTGGCTTCAGTTCAGTTAATAAGATCCACGATCTCTTGTGAAACTCAGATATCAAAGTATTGAAAATCAGTAGCTATTTTCTGAGCTGGTCCTGATCACTTCTGTGTCTTACGAAACACCTCCTAAGGCACATGGGAGAAATCTGAGGACTTTGACCATCTTCAGCCTTATCACCACTCTGAGAGGCTGCTGTGCTATCACAGAAGCAGACCTGTCCATCTTTTCAGTGCGGGTTCTTTCATTGCTGTGGGGCACTGAGCTGTCCGTAACTCCGTTGCTAGGCATGTAGAGAGTGTGTTTTGCAGAGAGCCTGCCCAGGAGCAAACTGTAATTAGACTGCAGCTGGCAACCTTTATTTCAGAGTAACCGTTCTGTTGCAAAGAACTTCCTTGGCTTGGCCCAGCTGTCTTGCTCTCGCAGCATGTTGGTGCGCTGCATGACAATACGGCATCAGGATTTTCCCTTTCCCTTTCGCTCCTTTCCTCTCTCCCTCTCCCTCTTGCCCCTCCCTTTTCCCTTTCTCTCCCCTCCTTTCCCTTTCCCTTTCTGTCTGTCTTTCATCTCTGCCCAGATGGACGTCCTCAGCTCTCTAGCTGTCCCTCTGCAATTGCAATGCACACCAACAGCATCTGTAGCCTGACGGGCAGGGGTGTTCCTTTGGCTCCTAAGTTTGTAGTATTAATTTTAAATGATCATAGTCATGTGACAATTATTTCTGACAGCAGTACTTAAAAGGGACGAACACCATAGGAATAGTGTTTGCTACTTGCTTGTGCATTTTCTTTTGAGCAGAATTCAGAAGATACAAATGGTGTAGCATAAAATCCCATACCCACGAGGGGTATCGACCCTGTAGTATCTAGAGAGAGATCTATCGTGAGTTTCCACAGCATCCACTGCAAAGTTTCTGAGATTGATTCTGTGAAGTGCTAAATCAGTGTTTAAGCTGGCTTAATGCTTAGAATACTTAACTTTCCATGTATTTTTATGCTTTGTTGAACTAAAGGTTTAGTTAAATCTTATAAAACCTAAAGCTTAGAGCATGTCTATAACTAACTAGTCATCTAAATGATGCCAGAAGTTACCTTTCAGGTTTAGACCTTAAAGACCTTAGGTTGCCATTCAGACCATAATGTTCCCTTCCAGTTCTGTGCAAGAGAGTGGTTTTATTGAACATGTGCTAGTGTCAGTAATGATGGGAGCAGGAAGTTACTAGCAGTCTCCCATCTGGGATGAAGAGTACTGTGTTTATTCATGGAACAGTGGAAATACTCACAGTGCCGCTTGCCGTGGTTCCTTTGTGATTCTCCTAACACAGATATCCAGCAACTGTGAAATGCACCCTGCTCCTTACAGACCTGACAGCATATGGTGCTGCCATAATTGCTGCCTAAATGTTCCTCTGAATTATAGTCTGGTCAGCCTTTTGGCTGAGAAGCAAGAAGAAGGATATTCTGAGATACTGGACAGCTTTTATTCATAAAATCAGTAGCTTAAACATAAGAACACTTCTCCCAAACTTTTACTGCTTTTTGAGATGAGAATTGAACACCAAAGCAAAGCCAGTTCATGGAAAGAGGTTTGTATAAAAAAACACAACAACCCCCCCCCAAAAAGAGCAGTTGAATGGATTACAGTCTCCCTCAGCTTGCATTTGAGTACTAGAAATGTCCATATGTCTGTCCCAAAGTCTTCCAGAAAATTGCTTTGTAATTCTGAGTTCTTTGTCAAAAAGACTCTGGAAATACCTGCTTTAGGGTGGGATAAATCAAGCGATGTGCTGATCTAAATTTGCCACGCAGTGTTACTTTGTAAAGGTAAATGAGGCTGGAGCCAGCAGAGAGAGGAGCTGGAAGCCCTGGGGCTTTGCTTTAGATGGGCAAACCTATAATAAGAAGTAAATTAAAATTTAAAATGATGATGAAATCTCTCTTTATAAAAAGAAGTGATACTCAAATGGGTGAATCTGCAACACTCTTGGGTCATCAGTGTTTCTTGTTACAGTATTTTCTCAGTAGCAGGAGAGCAGATATTCAAAGTGTAACTGTGGTTTGTGATCTACAATAGAGTGAATACTTGGATGAGCAAGACCTTTTACTTTTGCAGGTATTCAAGAGGAGGTATTTTTACTTGTCACAACTCACAGATGGCTCCTATATTCTTAATTCCTACAAAGATGAGAAAATTTCAAAAGAATCCAAAGGCTGTATTTTCTTGGACGCTTGCAATGACGTTGTTCAGGTAGGTGTGCTTTCTGCATGGCAGTACATGGGCTTGTACAGTGCTGGCTCTGAGACAGACATGCTGCCTCAAGGTCTGTGCCATCAAGGGGTAGTGAAGGCATGGGCTTACAAACTAACCCAGAGTTGGTTTGCTTGCTGTGCTAATCTGACTAAAAGGCAGGCAGGGTGTTTTGTAAGGGTGCCATACTTACGGCCAAGAAGACAGCAGGTAGAAGAACTGCTGTCAGAGTAAAGTCGAAGTATTTTGTTACTTCATCTGCTATCTCCCTGCTCTGTCCATCTCCTTTACCTGATTATTGTACGTCAAGTGCCTTCAAAGACACCCTGAGGGTTGATGCCAGTAAATGACTTAATTTTGGACACCTTCCTCCTCTGTTTGCTGCTCACACCAGCTTCTTGTTTCTTAAGCTATCTTCTGATAAGTCCTTGCAAACATCCAGCCCTTTGGGACTTGTGGCCTGCAAAGAGCTTGTAAAGTTTTAGGAGCAAGTATACATAGAGGGCTTAAATCTGGATTTGCTTTGTTGCGCTGAGAGTGAAGTGCAGCAGCGGATTGCTGCTGTGCCTTCTGCTGTTTCTGTCTCTGCAGAATCTTCAAGCACCCAGTGTGCTGGAGCTGGTACAGGGCAGCTTAAATTACTCCTGCGGTTTGCTTCAGCATGGATGAGTCAGAGCTGTGCGTTTCCTTTTATCTTTCTCAACACAGAAAAAGCAGTAGTGCACATGCCTCAGTGATGTACAGGATGTACTTCCTAAGTTGCATCAGATATGCCTTAACTTCTGTTTGGGAAATGCTGTTTAAAGGCCAACAGAGCTCAGAAAAGTTGTATTGAACCGCTTACTTTTAAGATAGGTACCTTTAAGTGTCCTGGAATACAACATTAGTTGCACTTACTGTGTCAGACAAATGCGGTTCCTGGCTTCTCTGCATTAATATTAAAGGTCTGACAATGTAAGAAGGAACTTCCTCATATTCCTCAGTGGAATGTCTGTATTTCCGTCTGTCTGTCTTCCACTTTCAGAGGAGCTGGCAACCATGGAGCTGCGTACTGCTTGGGTGCAGCCATGAAACCCCTTGTGACCACTGCAGGAGAGGTGCTGGTTCAAGGAGGGCACTTGCATTGTGTTTTGTGGCATTTTGGTTCAGAGTGCTTCCAGAGAGAGGGAGCCTTATGGCTAGTACTGTGCCAAGACATTGAGAAAAACATAATATGAATCTTTCTCGTTTGTTTGTTCAGTGTCCCAAGATGCGCCGTTACGCATTTGAACTGAAGACGATAGACAAGTACAGCCACTATCTTGCAGCTGAAACAGAGCAGGAGATGGAAGAATGGCTGGTAACTCTGAGAAAGATCATTCAGAGCAATACTGAGAGTTTGGTACAAGAGAAGAAAGATACTGTGGAATCTGTGCAAGGTCCGTTTATAAATAAACAACTACCTTCACTCTTCTCCAGCAGGATGTAATCAGTGTCTCTGCAGAAGTGTATACTTTTCTTTTGGGATTAATAGCAATAATTGTGGCTGACACATGATGTCATGCAAAAGGGCTTAGTATAATGTAGGCGATAGTTTGAAAAATAAAAGAGAAGGGAAACATGACCCTTCTTCTGGATGGGAAATCCATGGCAGAGTTTCAGGACTCCTGGAAAATTGGCTCTGTGATGAAATTCTGCTTTGGAAAGATGTAGCAGGCTGTAATAGTACACTGTGGTACTAGTAATGTATGGAAAAATCTCACTCCTGAGAAATGGAAAAGTCTTCTTAAACTGTTTCTGTACTACTGTAACCAAATATTGCAGGATGCTTTCTGGCAGAGAGGTGTTCCTGCAGTTATTTTGAACGTCTGTTTTTTGTGGCCTTGCAGACGAAGAATCAAGCACGCAGGGAAAATCAGAAAACATCCTGGAGAGCCTGGAGAGGAGCATGCATCCGGAGCTGATGAAGGTATCATGTTTGCAGGGATTGCTCTCCCAGCCCATAGTTCTCTCCACCATGTCTATAAAAGGGGTTTTCCACTCTCTGTGTCTTCAGCTCTGGGGAGGCTGAGCAGGCACCAAGTGCTGCTGGGGTCTCCGTTGCTTCACCTGCCTGTCTCACGGATGGAGCTCCATGGTTTGAGGCAGCATGCTCCTCACCTCCAAGTGTGGGGCCCTTGAGGAAGAACTGGATTTAGAGTGAATGAAGGGCAATTGTGATCAGTACTGCCTAGTCCTGGTCAGCTGGCATGACCATCCTGGCCGTGAGAGCGAAGCGGCAGTTAAGTGGTAGTCACCTCCTACTTACGACCCAGAGTGTAGTTGCCTACTTCTGTCTGCCTGCTCATTTGCCAGAGCCATATTTTTTTACCATCATTGCACCCTGTTGGTGGCTACATCTGAGAAGCCTTGCATCCTCTCATGTCTCACAAAGGGAACCTGAAAAATGTTTTGTTTTGCTTTCATTCTTTTCATATAATGAATGTTTGCCTCTGCATGGCCAGGCAGTAATATCAATGCTTTTCTTTGTCCTAGTATGGAAGAGAAACAGATCAGCTGAACAAACTGAGTAGAAATGAAGGAAGACAAAACCTTTTCTCTTTTGACCCAGAAGTCCAGGTAAACATCCCCGTGTTTGCAAATGCAAGGTTTTGTTCTTTGTCCTGTGTCTCCTCTGTTCCCTTGCGTGGCCACAGCGTTTACCTGCTGACACAGCATGTTTTTCAGTGGTCTGGAGAACAGAAGTGCAGCCCATGTCACTGTCAGTGAGAGCTGAATAAGATGCCAGTGCTCAGGTGACAGCTTTGCTGGCTTCTGTGTGATATGTCTTGATGTTGCTGGATTTCAAACTCATCCTCTGGGCCTCTGGGAGTTTCTCATGGTTGCAGAAGTGGTATAAGTGGTGTTGCAAGGACACCTACAAAATCTGTGGGCTCAGCACTTCTGGAGTAGGGAGCAGTGATGTTAAAGGACATGGGTAGGGGTTTGCAGGGAGAGCCTCAGCCTTCAGGGAGTTTTCAAATGTAGGAGATGTACAAACAGAAAAAGGTCACCATGCTCTTCTCCTGCACTGGAGTAGGGTTTTCTTCTGACATCTTTGCTGAGCTCTCTACCAAGGTCCAGGTGTGGGATTTCAGTGGAATCAGCTGCAATTGTTAACACAGTTTTAGAGACTTGTTCCAAGTTATTTCATAGTTTCTGGTTCTCCTTCTGGCATGCTTTAGCTTGTTCACACCTGTGAAAAGAGCATTTTGTTCTAACAAGGAAATGTAATTAGTCTTTAAAAGATTTAGTTGTACAAAATGAGCTTTCCTCTTGGCACTTCTTTAAGGTCTTTAACAGGAAGAAGATTCCTATGTTCTAGTCAGATAATAACAATGGAAATAATATTCAGTGCAGAGCATCTAAGATACCTTTTTATTTTTACTGAACTGATTAGGCTGAATTCACTGCCCTCCTTCTATATCCAGAGCTGTTTATTCTGATATGAGTCAGTCAGATCTGCTATAATGTTGGGCATTGAAAACCACTGCCTTAGTCAATGCTGGTGTGTACGTCCACGCTTATATGCCTGGTGCTGATGAGGCTGAGAGCAGGAACATATACATGCAATATACTTTCCTCATTGAAAGAAAATAGGGGAAACAATGGCAAGAGTTTCTCAGAATCATATTAACAATTGCAGCGTATTTCACTGAAATTACTTGATCATGAGATGTCAGCATCCTAAGTTTGGCATGCAGGCTTCTGCAGGTTTTGAGGCGGGAAAAATTAATAGCACTGTGCCAGATTGCCACCCAGAGACGTGCTGGTATTTGGGAGTGTTTGGTAGCTCTGTATCCCCAGTGCCCAGTACGATGGGTGTGGTGAAAGCTCAGGGTCTTTATCTGGCTGATGGTATTTCAGTCATGTACGTGTCTGCTCTCCAAGAAGGCCAGATGTCGAGGCAGGGACCAAGCATGGGTGTTCCGTGTTAGGAGTTAGGTAATTATATCAAGACTGTTTGGATTTCCCAGCTGGCTCTGCAGGCAGTCTTTGTTATGTCTAACCATACTGGTTATTGCTGCGCGTGTAGAAATGCCTTCCACTTCAAGATGTTGTTCACAATCCCAATGGTGTGTGCCTTCTCTCTATTTCAGGCACAGGGACCATCACTTAAACTAGGCAAATCTTCGAAGTGGAAGATACTTTTCTGAGTGTAACGACGGCTTACGTTCTGCTTTCTTCCCCAAGCGCTAAATGGTGTTTGGGAAGATCCCCGGGGTTACAGCAAAGCAGGAAGGAACTGAAATCGTACTGAGGTTTAGTTTTCTGTGCTCCACAAACCAGATTGCTAAAAATTGATACATCCCCATGAATTCATGTGTTGAATACGTTTGTGTAACATCACCAAATGGCACTCATTGTACCTTTTGTACCACTTAAAAGAAAAGAATTAAGACAGTGTTGGCTGTAGTATGATGCCTTAACATTATTCAGAAGGTTGTTTGCTTTTATAATGAGACCAGATTGTTTTCTTTGCTGTCTAGAGGCTAGACTTCTCGGGGATCGAGCCAGATGTGAAGCCATTTGAGGAGAAGTGCAGCAGGCGCTTCGTGGTGTGCTGCCAAGGCTTCTCCCTCAACCTCCTTGCTCAGCTCAACGACACGTCGGAAGGAGGACTCACCAATGTAAGGGAACTCTGGCATGTCCTGCTTTGTCTTCTTTCTACTCACAAGCAAGAAAAACCCTCGGCAGATTAATCAGGGTGAATTAAAACATCCCATTTTGCCATGAGCGCCGATGGACCTGAGCAGGCAGTGGCTGCTAGCCCAGAGTCATTGTAGGATTTGTCTGTCTTGGTATTTTGGTGTTCTAAAGATATGTTTGGAGACAGGGTCTGTCCTGACATGCTTCAGCCTGCCAGGAACTGGGACTGCTGGGCGACATAGGGAGTGGGAAGCATGTGTCGGCCGCATTCTGGGTCCCTGTGAAAATGCTGTTGGTAAATGATTAAGCTCCATCTTCAAACCAATCGCTGCTGTGTTTTATTTCATTTCTCTTAATGGCAAGGGATTTCCCTGTTCTGAAACCTTCTGACTCTCAGCCTAACTATATTCACAGCAACAAAATTACATGCATTTATTATGGTGCTGAAGTTATGCCGTAGCCTAAAAAGCTCTTCCTTGTATTTTCTTGAGCCTCTGATGTCTGTAGACAGCTATTACATCTCTCCTCAGCCTTTGTTCTGCCAGGTTGAGCAGACCAGGCTTCTCTAGTCTTTCCTCCCAGTACATAATCCCTGTTATCATACCCTGCATTTGCTCTGCCTGGAGTAAACCTTTTATGCAAGGGTGCCGGCGCAGCAGATAGCATCGCAGAGGAGTCAGTGGCGCTGGCATTCTCCGATCTCTGTTGATGGTACCTTGTCTGATGGCTGTTAGAGTTGCAAATCTTCTTTTTAGTGGTTTCATAGTGGCAGCTCACAGCTAGTACACCAGGATCTTTCCTCTTGGCAACTCCCAGCAGATGAATGCATCGCTGATAGCAGAGATTCTTGCTATTCATCCCGAATCAGGCCCCGAGTCAGACCTAATCAGCATATTTTTAATATTGATGTGATGCCTCCAAGTTATGCTGCAATGCCTTGAACACACTGCAGTCTTATCTTCAGGCCTTCACTTTTATCTTTACATGGATGCATGCATTCCTGATAGAATATTTGAATTAAAAATACATAGAATTACTGCCACTTGCCTTGTGCTGTCAAGGGCAGTAGCTACAAACAAGTTGACAGGTTTTGCACATGCAGTGTTAGCCTTCTGTCTGGGCGTTCCTGGCTGGGACAGCTAACTTGCTTCTGTGTCGCCCAGCATATAGCAGCTGAGGAATGTTTTGAGCGTCTTGCAGTTGGGCCATCCAGGGCTGATTGACTTTGAACAATAACTGAATTGGTCTTTAGCATGTAAACATAAACATTCTTATTGCAAAGGTTAAGCAGCTCTGATGGATGGAGGTAACCTTTTCTTTCTAACTTCTTAGTTTATCACTTATGTAAAAATCCCTATTTCTTTATATTTTATTGAGGATTTAAAAGTAGCTGTATTCGGATTTACTAGAACAAAATACAAGAAGATGCAGGAAAAATAATAGTTTTATGTATTTATAAAACAAATAAACATGGACTGTCTGTCAGAATTCTGTAAAATGCTGGTGGTACAAAACTAAAGGAACAAACAGATGCAAAAGGCAAACCTAAGAGAAGGCAATGAATGTTGATACTCTTGAGCCTGTACCATGCGTTTTTTTGACAAGTACATTCCATCACATTTCTAGGTTGAGCCCTTTTTCCTAAGCTTGGCATTATTTGACCTGAAAAATAACTGCAAGATTTCAGCTGACTTCCATGTGGATTTGAACCCTCCGTCCGTTCGTGACATGCTGGTGGATAACTCTGCATCCGGAGCAGAGGGCACCAAAGGACGTTCACCAGGCGAGAGCCTTGTGCACGGGGTCCCAGAGTCTTGCCTGCGCTACATAAAGCAGGTGAAGATCTGACTTTCCCCTCGTTCGGTGTCTCTGCTGAGGCTGTGGCTGTTGAGAAGCGTTGTAGTCTGTTGTTATCCACTGTGTGGAGAAGTAGAAGTCAGTTTTTCTCTTGAGCTGTGGGTTTTTGGTTGATGTCTTGAGCCAGTTGCCACTTAAGACTCACTGGCAACAATAGGCAAAACACCAGGTCGAGTTTTTCAGGACTTCACTATGCTCAGGCCTTGTGAGCCCCCATGACCCATCAGTAGCAGCAACCGGAGCAGGGTCTATGTGGGTTGTGGGAAGGGATGGCAAGACGATCAGGGCCAGACCCAGTGGTGCAGCTAGAGTGTCCTGCTCTCTGACAGCCTATTGTCTGTCTGTTGCAGGGGGTTTTCTCCGTGACCGACCCACACGTGGAGATCTTCCTGGTGGCCCGTGTAGAGAAGGTGCTGCAGGGCAGCATTACACACTGCGCAGAGCCCTACATGAAAAACTCAGACCCTGGGAAGGTATTGGATGGGGCCATGAGAGTATCTGCTCAGTGATGCTGTCTGCTGCTGCAGGGAGTAGTGTGGTCTGAAGCATGGCTTGTTTCTGCTGCTCTTTAGCTTCTTTCTAGCAAATCCTGGATTTCATCTCTTCTGCTACTTGTGCTGTTCCCAGGCTGTCTTCAACTGGCTGTCTTGCTGATTTGATTCCTTCCCCTGGAAAGAGGCAGAGAAAGAGCCAAACAGTTGCGGCAGAGAATCTTTCCCTGTTACCATTCAACAAGACAAAGCCTGGGCTGGCAGCAGCAAAGTGGCACACTTCACCCCTAGAGAAGCAGGTTGCTACATGGTGCCACACGCAGTGTCTTATGCTGGTCCTGGCTCACTCCCTCTGGGAACAACGTTTTAGCAGCAGAACATGGGCTTCACCCTGTATTCTGCTTGCTCTGCCTCTGTCTTGCTTCATGCAGAATGCCACGATTGTATGGGGAAACTTATGTGAACGGTGGTCAGGGAGGGGCCCTGGTGCTGCCATTGTCAGTTTCTGCATGCCAGAGAGAGCTGATGCTGCCTTGATGCATTTTCCCAGAAAAATCAATGTAATAGAACACCCGTAAGTGATGGCATTCCCTCAACACACCTTGTAAGTCTGTATAGGATAAGCCAATTGCGGTCAGTTTTGGAAAATAAACTAATACCCTTTGGAAAACAAAATACTAATACTCTGACAGTTTAATGCAGAATCAAGAGGCATTTTAAGATGTCTGTGCCCACAACATATTTTCCTCTTGCTTTGCAAAAGTAATAAACGTGTGTGGTGTGAAGTGACAGACAGGGATGTCTCTCAGCTGCTTCAGCGACTGCCAGCATCTGTGCCTGTGTGTTCTGGACTGCGGGGAGTTTCTTCCTGTGGAGAGTGCAGTGCTCTCTGCTCCTTCTCTAGGGCGGCATGGAAGTGGTGTCACACACTGATCTCTCTCGTGTTTTGCAGACTGCCCAGAAGGTCCATAAGGTGGCCAAGCAGGTGTGCAGCCGTCTGGGGCAGTACAGGATGCCCTTCGGCTGGGCTGCCAGGTGAGTCCCCTCAGACGGTGCGTGGGCTGTGGCCGGAGCTGCTGCTGCGAGTTGTCCGGGATGCGAGTGGGCCAAGGGCTGAGTGACTGAAGTCAGTGAAGCTGCAGCTGAGGGCAGAATCTGCCTCCAGTTCCCAAGAGAGAATGAGGATTGGCCTGAAATGCTTTTATCTGGACTTAGAAACAAAATATTAAAAAGTAAACAGTGCTGGGAAGACAGTAACCTTCCTTCTGACCTGTAGCTACTGCTATCAGGGCAGAACATTCCTGGGGACAAATTACATCGTCCCTTGCTGCTGCGGGAGTCGACACAGAAATTCCCGCCTGGCACTGGCCGTTGCCAGGAACAGGATGAGAGTGGAGGACCTCCCGGCCTGGCAGTGGAGGTTTGTCTCCCATCTTCAGCTCTGCTTTAATTAGTGTTCTTGGGAATGACTGGAGATAGTGATCCCTTTCCCTTGCTGTTCTTTTACTGAGGTTGGTAAAATACATCAGTGCAAATCTCGTGTCAGAGAAATGCGTGAAGGCGAGTTCATCCTTCAGCCACTGCCTCCTATTGCTAAACTGTTTTTTGGTGCTGGCAAAAGGGATGGTAATGACCTGGGAACACCAGATGACTCTCACAGTGGGCTGGTATTTGGTGGTATATAGCTTGCAAAGTGTATTGTTCAGCTGAATTTTCTTGTGATGCTGACCACTCAGCTTTGAGATGGTGGTTTTGGGATGCATCTGGCTCCTAGGAGCCAGCACACAGCCTTATCCCTCTTTCGAATGGTGCCTCAGCCTAACGATGGACTCTGTGTGGACATTGACTTTGACAGAC
>NW_009731229.1:20881-53240 GCF_000703405.1 Apaloderma vittatum | reverse complement strand
TCCTGCTGAGTAAAGAGCTGCATTTGGAGACCAGGAATTTGAATGGCCCGTTGCAGGAAGCTGTGTTGCTCTGCATCCCTGGAACAGTTTCCCTGCAGTTTTCAGAGAAGGGTGTTTGCACAGAAAGGGAGCACAAATGCTTTAGTTTTCTTACTGTACGCAGACTCGAGCAGCCTTCATATTCAAGGGCAAAGATGCCGGTATTCGTCCAGGGCAGAGTCTGATCTCCTGCTCTGAGTTCAGGAGGAAGCTGGTGTATGTCCTGAGACTGCTCCTCAGTGTGCACCTCTTTTCCTGGGAGAATTTCCATGCTCTGACCCCATGTGCAACTATGAAGGAACTTTACCACTTGGTGTTAGTGGGAGGGGCTTGAAGGATGTTTATGATTGTGGACCAGGCTTGGAATTGGGCTGTCTGTGCCCTTGTGACCTGGCTGGAGAGATGTCCCATGCAATTTTCTGTGACACAGCAGACTGCAGTCTGTGTGGGTTCTAAGCACCGTGTGAGGATGGGAGAGTGATCAGGAGGTCGGATGGTGGTCAGAGCAGTCACAGGCTGTTGAACCTCTTGCCCGATAAACTGCCCTTCAGCGTGACGTGTCAGAGACCTCAGTATCTGCACATTTACCAACATTTAAGAAATATGTTTCTTCTGCAGACCAGTTTTCAAAGACTCCCAGGGCACTCTCGATGCTGAAGGAAAATTCTCACCTCTGTACAAGCAAGACAGCAGCAAACTCTCTAATGAAGATATGCTGAAGCTTTTAGCAGAGTATAAGAAGTAAGTGTAAGGCACTGGTGCAGAGGCTGAGCAGGCATTTTAATATACATTTTTAAACAGTTAAAGGTAAGCATGAGTTGACCATTTCTAAAATACTCAGAGGGTAACAAAAAGTGCTGCTAATGTGTTCAGCACCTGAGCTTTCAAGGTTCACACTCTTATTCCTTTCTTCTAATGCAGACCAGAGAAGACGAAACTACAGGTCATTCCAGCCCAGCTGAATATTGTCATCAAAGATATCCCGCTAGACTTCTCAAGTAAGGATCTTGGATCTAAATGGTGATGGCTCTAGTCTCAGGACTTAATGCTTGTGTGGGGAGTTTTGCAGGAGTATCTAGGGGCTGCAATGAGAAGTGAGTAATTCAGCACAACCGCTGACTTGTACGTCTTTCTCATGGATTCTGTGGAGGGATGTGGTTCAGATGCAGAAATTTGCCTGAGGGGTGCATCTGCTTTGTAGTTGGGGCATCACATCCTAAATCTAGAAGAAGCCACCTGCCTGCTTTTGCTGTAATTTTTATACCAATTTCATATAGTGTTTTTGATGCGTAACATCAGAGGGATTCACAAACATGGCCAGTGCAGTTCTTTACTTTACATTTAAAGAAACTGAGGCAAATAAAGGACTGATGGTGTGTTCGGCCTCAATCTTTGGCAGCTCCTGTCACAGGTTCTGCAGTTTGGTCACCTGTCCAAAAGGCTTTTCTAGCAGACTTAATTTTTTCTGTTCTTTGAAAGGCCATCCCTTGAGATGAACCCTCCCTTATGGTGGGTGTGAGTGGAAAAGGACTGATGCAGGGGAACTGATGCACTTTGAGATGTCAGTCTCAAGTCATCACCTCAGTAGCCTATCTGCTTCAGTCAGGTGATGTTTGCCTGATTTATAAAACAATAACTGAATGGGTCATATTCTTGGAAAACTCAAGGCACAGGTCCTGGATAGAGTGGCTGTCCTTGCCCAGATGTGGGTCATTCACAAAACCCTTTGGCTTTGCCCAGAGCTACAGAAAAGTGCCACTTCTACAGTCCCCACTAGCACGGAGAGCAGACCCCTGTTCTTCTGCACCAGTTTTGTCAGTATTGCTAATGAAGTAATTGCTAATGCAGCTGGAGACCACAGATGTTGCATGATCAAGGGAGGCATTTTCCCTTGATCATTTCAATGAGAGTGGTCCAAGTCCTACTGCCTGGTCAACACATATGATCCTGTGATCTGAAGAGAACTGGATGCTTGAGAACATCAGAGAGTTTCAGACCCATGAATTTCCTTTTACACAGGCTGTACTTCCCGTGTTTGTGGACAGTGTTCTTATCTAAGCTTTCCTTCTCTTCTAGATTGTGTCACAGCTTCTTATATTCCTATAAAGCCTTTTGAGAAGGGCTGTGAGGACATTGCAGTTGAAGTGGAGGAGCTTGTCCCAGAAGTTGCAAAATACTGTTATCCTTTCACTGTCTACAAAAACCACCTCTATGTCTACCCCTTGCATTTGAAGTATGAGAACCAGAAGGTGTTTGCAAAGGTGAGCGACCTGGAGACCAGGCTGCAGCCAGACTCAGTGTGCTCTGGGGCAATGCTGCTGACCTGTTGCAACGGCTCATCCTCCTGTTCTCCCCCATTTCAGGCAAGGAATATTGCTGTCTGCGTTGAATTCAGGGATTCGGATGAAGCTGATGCCAGGCCATTAAAGGTGGGTACCTGCTAGCGGGGCTGCTGTTTGCTCACTGCTGTGTGCTGAGTGCCCGCCAGGCTGAGCACGGCAATAGGAAAGCGTGCCATTTCCATGCTCGTTGTTTTAATTTGACCCGCTGATTTAGGGCAGCAGCAACTCTGAATTCAGCTCTTCATTTGCGTTTCCAGTGTATATATGGCAAACCCGGAGGCCATCTCCTGACCACAAGCGCATATGCTGCCGTGCTGCATCACAACCAGAGTCCAGAGTTCTACGATGAGGTAAAAATGAAATGGTGGGAAATAACAGAATTTCCCAGATGCCACAAAGCCAAGGGGCCTTTCAGGATACGTCTTCTTCCAGGGCTGGGTGACATATGGGTAAAAATAATCGCCAGCCATTTGCCTCAGTAGAAGGGCTCAGCAAAGCCAGAGTCTTTGACAATTTTAAATGCCAGCCTGTTTTCTGCTGTCTTTACTGTCACGCTTTGTGCACTCCAGTCACACACCCCCATTAATAAGTGATGTGCAAATGTGATGAAAATGTTAGCCAGGAGTTATTTAAGATCAGTAGGAATGTGTCTTGTTTAATTACATACAACATAGCATTTGTGTAATAAAATAGGACTATTACTCCACAACTAAATGTACAGTCATATCTATCATGATATCATTTTAGATTAAAATTGAGCTTCCAATTCACCTCCATCAAAAGCATCATTTGCTT
The DNA here is from genome assembly GCF_000703405.1 of Apaloderma vittatum. Taxonomy (NCBI): domain Eukaryota; kingdom Metazoa; phylum Chordata; class Aves; order Trogoniformes; family Trogonidae; genus Apaloderma; species Apaloderma vittatum. The sequence continues at coordinate 50,064 of NW_009731229.1, read as the reverse complement.
TTCACCTTCTATCATGTCAGCTGTGAAATTAATACAAAGGCAACATCGAAAAAACAAGACACCGTTGAAACTCAAGGTATGTTCGATACTTAAATTACTTCTGTTGGAGTGTAAGAGTCCAAGATAAAATGAATGTAGGGACATGAATTTCTTTTATTTTTGAAAGCAACCTCATACAAATTGTAGGTCTAAACTGGAATAAAGCACAATGTTTTCAGTGTACACTAGAGCTCAGATTTTTTCTGCTATCAGACAACTATTTCTACATGTTCTTGGCTTGGCTTGCATGAATGGTCTATTGTCAGTCAAGTCAGCAACAAAGTCTTGATGCGAGATCAGGGCATCAGGGGCTGATCTGTCAACACTAGCCATGTGTAGGAGACTGAGCTCATCCAGGTCTCGCAGGGTGGGATGCCCTTCCATTCAGCCAGTCCTTGGGCAGCTGAAGGACCCTCCTCATGGTGCACAACCATGGCTCATGCACTGTTTCTGCCCCTCAAACCCACTCCTGATCTTGGCTGTGTGTCTGAATTTCATTCACCAAGTCACCATGTGAAATGTGCTTTAACAAGGCTGACACAGTTGAAACCTCTAGCACAGCTATGAGTTTGATCTTCTCGCAGTAAGACACAGCTCTTTTTTGGAGCCTGAGCTAAACGTGTATTGCTGTGTGTCTGCTAACTGGTCTGCGGTTGCCTCCATAGTGGGATACGCCTGGGTCCCGTTGCTGAAGGATGGACGGATTGTCACCCTGGAGCGGCATTTGCCGGTTTCATCCAACCTTCCACCTGGGTACCTGGGTCTTGGAGACACAGAGTCGCGAAAGGTAGGAAGCCATTTAAAAGTGATTTAAATGTAAAAGGAAGAGTAAAGCTAAGGTTTTGTTGCCATTGTTGGTTCTGGGCTTCTGTTGGTGCTCTGCTCAGCTGGAAAGATCCTGACTGCAGGGCAGCCCCCAAAGCTTAAGGTTATTAGGGGTAGGGGACAGGAAACTGTTAATTGCGCTTTCTGTGGTTATATAGGTTGCAGAGAATGTTCTGATGACAGACTGGACTGGGCTGTTGCAGAGCAGAAGAGTGGGCACGTGCTCTGTGTGCAAGTTCTCACAAAGACCCCTCTGCCCTGCCATGGCTGCAGTCAGGTCACTGGTGTTTGTGCTGAGGGGAAACCAGTTCTTCCACCCCAACCCATACCTTCTGACCAGGTGTCTGTCTGCACAAAGCCACCTTCTCACTGCAGTCTGAAACCAAGTATGTGAATTGTCTGTTCATAGCAGCCCGGTGTGGATGTGAAGTGGGTGGATGGAGCAAAGCCACTGTTTAAAATCAGAATCCATTTGGACTCGACCATTTACACGCAGGTAAGCTGAGCGCCTTAACTCTTAAAAGCTTTCAATACAAGTGCAGAGGAAGTGACTGCTGTATCTCTACTACTGCTGTTCTGTAGGTGCTCTAGGAGAGAGGTAACCTGTATTTGCAGAGCAGCACTGAGATGTTTCTGTAGCGGCAGGTCTGAGATTATTTGCAGCGATCTGCCCCTCTGGATGTGATGAGGCAGCTGCATGAGTGAACGAGCCTAGGGAGAGGCTGATGTTGGCCAGTTGCCCTGTAACCGGCAGGACTAAGGAAACATCTGAGCAAATGAGCCATATCACTGACACAAAAGAGAGAAGAACTGGTGGAAATGAGAGGTTTCCCCAAATATTAGGCTGTTAATTAAGTTTAAAGATAAAAGCTTTCTTACAACAGCAGACCCAAGTAAACGGGAGTCCTTATGTCCCTTTGAAACCAGTTCAGGCTGTTCTACCAAGTCCTCATATGTTCTGCCGTCTTATGGTAGTGATGGGCTTCCCCAAGCTTCATATGATGTGCAACAAAGATCCCCAGCACTTGCTCTGGGGCACCTCCTGTCAGCACTGCTCATGAGGAAATACCCTTGACAGGGCTTGTCATCCTATGCCTGATGTAATCAGCTGCATTATATTCACAGCAACTCGCTTTCAGCATTGTCTAAATCTGCTTTAGGGTCTTACCGATTCTGTACAGCACAGTAGTTCCACTCCTCAGCAAATTACATTCTCAGGTGCTTTTCAGGGTTAAATAACCCAGTAATTAAATTTAACCGAGGAGAAGGAGGAAGAGGAAGGGTAAGGAGAGCCACCTGAGATGGACAGTAGGAGGTCAGTGAGGCACATGGCAAGGCAGCCTCAAAGAGTCATGTCTAGGACAGGCCCACTTCTCCAGGCCAGTGTTGGATGGAGATTGGGGCTCAGAATAGTGCAACCACAGGACAATTGTAGCACTGCTGGTAGTTTCGTGCATCATCTCAAGATTAGTTGGGAGCCAGGGGCTGGGCAGCGGCTGAGTGTGTTGGAAAAGGCAGGGAGCAGTCCTATAGTCCTGGGAGGTGGCAGCTGGGACAAAGCCTGACACTGGTAGTGACATGGGGCTTGCTAGGGACGTGGCCTACTGCCACACGTAAGTCAGCAGATTTTTGAGTCTAAGCAAATTTTTGAGTCAAATATTGAGGCTGTTGCACTGAACTTGTTTGTTTCTTCCAGGACATGCACTTGCACAAGTTCTTCCAGTACTGCCAGCTGGTTCAGGCGGGAGCTAAGGAAGTCCCAGGAGAGCTTGTTAAATATCTCAAGGTGAACAGTGCCTGTCAGTCGGCTTCATTTATGTTGTTACAGACCGTCAGCAAATACCCAGACCCCTGCCCTTACAGGGGGGAACATGCACTTGCTGCAGTGCTGGCACCAGGGCGTTGTGCCATACCCGCCCCTTGCCTACTGACACGACTGTGCTGTCTGTGCTGCTTCCCGCCGCTTTGCACAGCCGATAAAACCAGCAGTCAGCATCGCTCTGCCATGCTTATGCCAAACCCTCCTCCTGGTGGGCTCACACACTCCTCTCCTGCTGCCCTAGATCTGATTCAGACCTTTAAACTGTAGGACAATTGCTTGTTTTCAGGATTATCCATTCAAAATAGAAAAAGATCTTTGAGATTATCGGTCAGTTGAATTTCCCTGCAGATGACCTATGACACAGGCCCAGCTTTTTGGCAATCACTGCAGCATGAGTAAGGGCCCCGGAGCACGGCCAGCAAAGGCTATTGCAGGGAATGTATTTCTTGGCTGCTTATTGTTCTTGTTTCCTTCCCAAACTGTTTTTGAGAGTGCTGCTGTAGCAACAGCTCCACTTCCAGTGGTGGGGATTTTTCATCACAAAGTTACTGAGTGTGTTTCAGATAATGTGTAAATATTTTAGGAAATATTAATAATGGCAGGTTTTGAAGCCAGACACTAAAAAAAACCCAGTCACTTTGTTGTGAGCTTCCGTAAAGGGGCTGGGTAGGTCCCAGCCCTGCCCAGCCACAGGGACCTCCCTGCAGCCTGCAGACAGGGAGACATTTACACGCTAACCACAAGTGAGGGCTTCTTACCACCAATACCTCAATAATTTCAGTAATTTTTAATAACTGGATCCAGATTTAAGAACTTTCTGTTAGACTTGCAGGTTTGAAAACTGAAAATGAAATGCAGCCTTTCCTAGACTCATGAGATTTAGGCAAAAGAGGTCTGTGAGATGGGTAGATGTATGCACCAGATGATCTTGACCTTCACCAAGTTGCCTAAATCCCATTTCTGAGAGCAAGCTATGCTCTTTTGACAAAAGTCTCGCTGCAAGTCATCGAGAGGAGCAGGTTTCCATGCTCCAAAAGCATTTGTGAATATGGGAGAAGAATTGGGAGCCAAAACTTCAGTTCTGGGTTACTGAGGTGAAACTGTAGCATGTGACCTCTTATTCAGTCATAGTTGCCTTGGCATATCTGAGAGAAGGATTAATACCTGCCATGAGTGATTTATTTTGCTCCCCGAAGGCGTTCAGCTGGGACATGTCAGCTGGAAGGCAGGCAGTAAGTGCTGTGAGTCCAAGTTCTCTTGTCCTCTAGCAGGCTGAAGCTCAAGCCCTGAAGCATTTGCTAACGCCTGTCCTATTGCCACAGAAATGTCTGTGGACTGTAAATATTTAACATCTGCAAAATGTTGAACTAAAAGTGTCTGTGTTTTGAACATTTGTTTTAGTGTTTGCACGCCATGGAGATCCAAGTAATGATTCAGTTTCTACCTGTAATTCTTATGCAACTATTTAGAGTCCTTACAAATGTGATGCAGGAAGATGAAGTAGCTGTCAACTGCACCATGTGAGTGTCTGGTTAAACCATCCGGTTTTCTTCAGTTACAAACACAAAGCCACAAACCACAGTGCAAAGCAGGGTGTGGTTTCCCAGTACGAGATGCAAAGTGACAGCGTTGGCTGTCCACTGAGGCTTGCTCGGGTGACCCTGCTGTGAAACACCAGCTGCTGTCTTCCCCTGGCACATCTGGGTCGCACGGGGCAGCGTCGGGGCTGCGTGTAAAAAACAACTGGTCCTTTAAAGATTCTCCTGGTTTTTCAAAAGAGGAAGGGTCTGCTAGTGGGGATGACTCTGGGAGCCAAGTGATTGGGGCATCAAAATGCTCCAGAGTGCCCGGGCGCGTTCCAGCTGCAGGCAGCAGATGTGGTTTCCCCGGCTCTCATCCCAGCACACCAGACCCCTGTGTCCGGAGCATTGCTAAAAATCGCCTGGAACTGGGTCTCTTAGCTTGCAGAAGTGGCGGCCGCATCCGTGTTAGCTGCCAGAAGTGGGGGGGGTTTGTTTAGCGATGCTCTGCCGTGCCGGCAGCCCCAAGAGGGCAGCACCGACTAGGGCCTGGTTCTCGCAGAAAGTTTCCTCTGTGTGCACGGCCCGAGGCGAGCAAAAGGTGCAAAAGCGCCCTCCCTGCCTAGCTCTGGCCGTGACACGCCCCAGCTGGTGGAGGCATCAAAACATTCATCTTCCTCCCGTGGCCCTTCCCCTGGGAAGGGCTGCAGTGCAAAGGGACGTGCTGGATGCGGCTCTGTTGGGATTTGCCTCTGGCTCCAGGAGGTACCGAGCATCCGTGTACCAAAAGCATCTTGCTCCCAGGAAACTGGAGATTGGAGGCTGAGCCCTGATCCCCAGGGATGCGAGGCCCATCGCAGTCACAGTCCTGCACCGTGTCAGGCAGATTGGGGGGACGTCTCTGTGTAGCACTGAGATCCCACTCTGCTTGAGACACCGGAGGGCAACGACAGGAACAAGTGACCCCAGCTGCCTGCTGGGTGACCAGCTCCCACTTTCACTTCCAGGGATTTTTTCAAAGCTTTGCTCAACACTTTTCAGTTTGTCAATAGCTTTCTGTTTAATGACAACTGCTTTCTCATCCAGACTTTCAGAGTGGAATTTAAAAACCACTTTATCTGATCAAGAGCTTGTAAACTCTTCCCTGTGGTTTGGCCTGTGGGGTCTGTGACAGCGTGCAATAGTTTGTTATTCCTTCTGGCTGGGGCTGCAGTATAAATTCCCAGTGTTGGCTGGGGAAACCAGGCGCTTGCTGCCTTCATCAGCTGCCTGGAGTGCTTCCAGAGGGCTGGCATGTTTTCCAGGGTCTGCCTGTCCCCAGTGAACTGCAAGCAACAGCCTGAAAATAATCTAGTGCATGTAGCAAGGAGCACATGATGCAAATTCAGTTAAAAAGAGCCTTCCAGAATTAATAAGTGCAGGGAATGCAGGAAGTTGTCAGAGTATAGCAACGATTGAGAATTCTTTTGTTTCTTCTCAGCAGAAATTCTGTGGGATTTTTGAGTTCATTCTGTAGGCTTGATGTAATAATATAGTCGTTCATTGTCACTTGTATTGTCGTTAGGAAAGGGCTCCGCGTGAGGACACTCTCAACATGTGATAAGCTGTGCAGTGTGGATGAATCTGTAGCGTGTGCAGGAGGAGCAAACGGGCTTGTTCTACATAGAGCAGGTCCATAGGTACAACCAAAGAAAGCTGGGTGCAGAGCAGATTAACTTAATATTTTTGAGTTTTACTTAATCTAACTCCTAAGCATTGTTCAAGTGCCTAATGCTCACTGCAACGTGAATTTAAGTAGAGACAAGCTCTAATCTTGGCATACATGGAGGCCAAAAAACAGAATATGTCCCCTGCACAAAACATTCCACCTCACCTCCTCCTACAGAGAGCCGTGAGTGTTGAACACAGCTGTTTTGGGCGACACCTCATCTAGCACAAAAATGGAGAAGAGGCTTTGGACACCTCAGCTCTGAGTGTTCTGTCAAGGGGCTGTGCTGTGGCAAGGATGGTGCAGCCACAAGAGCTGTGCGGGGTCCTAGCCTGCAAGTACTGGCTCCTGCAAATCAGGCCATGCCAGCAGTGAGGCTTGTGGGGTTGAGAAGGATAGGACGCAGACTGTGTCTGCTTTCATGAGCTGGAGGAACTTGCCCTTGTGTTGCATCCTGAACACGAACCACATTTCTCCCCAGGGTTCTTTTGCACATCGTGTCCAAGTGCCATGAAGAGGGTCTAGACCACTACTTGCGCTCCTTCATAAAGGTCAGTCTTGCCACACCGCTCTGCAGAACTCCCTGCTGGAAGCAGACGCGCTACTGACACTGTTCCTCTTGCCTCAGTATGTCTTTCGGGCCGAGAAACCCAGTGTCACACAGGCGAAGATGACCCATGAAATCCTGGTCCTTTCCATGGCCACGATCTTAAAGCAGTCGGCAGATTTTCTAGCCATCAATAAGCTACTCAAGGTAAAGTGTTGGCAGTGCTTGGCTGCTGTGGGTGGAGGGGAGGAAGAGGGGGCCCGGTGCAAAGCCCAGCGCTTTCACCTTTCGAAACCCAGCAAAGGAGCAAAGCTATCAGGGCAGCTCCTCACATCCCCATCCTTGAGGTTCTCCCCTTAGAAAAGAGATTAATTCTTTCAGGGAACCTGGCTCATGTCAGGACACAACAAAGGGCATGTCATTTTGCCAGTTTTATCTATTTTCTTCAAGCCACACATCAGAGGGGACTCACGGGAGGCAGACTGCCTCTCTGGGCCTTTGCAGGGCTTGCACCCCGACCTCTGCTGGCTCCTTGCAGGGTGCATTGGGGTGCAGAGGATACCCCAAGACTGACAGAGCTCCTCCAGGTAGCAAAGGCACCGATGCCAAGGTAGCTGTGCAAGCACAGCTGTGCTTACAAAATGCCATTTGGATGTGAGCTCTCCCTCCCACACTGGTGCTTCTGCACATAGTCAAACAAGTTCAATCCTGCTGGTAAAAATAATAATATTCTTTCTTCGTTCTAGTACTCGTGGTTTTTCTTTGAAGCACTGGCGAAGTCAATGGCAATGCACTTACTAGAAGAAAATAAAATCAAGGTAAAAATAAATTTGCTTGGTGCTGCATTACAGAGCCGTCAGAAACTCATTCTCTTCCAAAAGTTTTTGTAAAAGACTATGTAACAATTTACAAAAAACGGTGACAAACTGAACAGCTACCCAGATCTTTCTTTTCTTTCCCTTTTCACTCTGAATTGTAATTAAAAATCCCAGATCTCCTTATAGTTTGTGCAGCCTCCATTTCTGTTACTAGCTATTGCCGTTTCAGCCAGTACTTTCTTTGTGCCAATGTTAAGAAACAACATAAACTGAAGGGAACTTGTGCCTGCGCTTGGTTTTCCCCAGCTGCTGGCTTGCAGCACTGAGCATGGGATGTGCTTTTGGTTTCAGCTGCCCCGAGGCCAGCGGTTCCCCGACTCCTACCAGCACGCCCTGCATTCGCTGCTGCTCGCCATCATTCCTCACGTAACCATTCGCTACAATGAAATCCCTGAAGAGTCCAGGAATGTCAACTTCAGCTTGGCTAACTTCCTGAAGGTCAGCAGTTTCTTTCCTTCTACGAGGCTTTTATGAGAAAAACCCCACAACTAGAAATAAGCAGCAAACAAACGTGTTTGTATTTTATTATCTCTTTGGTTTCTTTAGTAATTAAAACTCTGGAGGAGATAAGCTTTCCTAGGAAAGAAACTGTGAGAGGGAGAGACTGTGATACTCTATATATTATCTAAGATTTTCAGTCATGCTGAGCAGCTGTTCAAAACTTGAGAAGAAATATGTGTGCTCTCATTTTGAATATTTCTGTTGCCCACTGGAGACTTAAGTGAGATCGTCCAAGTAATTTCAGAGAAACAGGATCAAGTTTGTTTTGGAAAGCCACAGTTTGGAGGATCAGGTCTGGTTGCTGGCAGGACAGTAGTATGGAGATGATTTAGGATGATTGCTTTTATTTTAAGTGATTGGTCACATGTTGCTATTTTTTCCTCAGCGTTGCTTGACCTTTATGGACAGAGGATTTGTTTTTAACTTGATAAATGATTACATTTCTGGATTCAGTCCAAAAGACCCTAAGGTAAGCAGTGTGTTTCTTGAAAGATGGTTTGCAGTTGTACATATCTACATCAGTCAGAGATCTGCAGTGATTATTTTGTACAGCTCTTGGAGGCCTTTTAGACAGTGTTCTGCAAGTCTTCTGGAGGCAGAGACCTCTTTGAGCTGGGAGCCTGTACGCAGCTACGCTTTAAAACAATGAAAAAAGTCCGAACTAAAGGAGAGAGTGGTTAGTAGTCTGGATGAAAAAGGTAAAGAAGTCCCAAGTGACAGCTGAATGCACTGGCGCTTAAGGGGAATGACACAAAAAAATTGCCAGATGGTATTTAGATTACCCAGTCCTTGTGCAACAAACACATTGAACTGGAATCAAATAGTTCAAACTGAAAATATAGTTTGTGTTTGTCTTTTTTTTTTTTCTCAGCTACTGATTGAATACAAGTTTGAATTTCTTCAAACCGTTTGCAATCATGAGCACTACATTCCTCTGAACTTACCAATGACCTTTTCCAAACCCAAGCTGCAAAGAGTTCAAGGTATGTCCTTCCTCAAGAGACTGACTAGAGAGCTATAATTTTGTGATGGTCTTGATGGCCTCTGATCAGATGGAATTTGGTTTGGTGTCAAGGAAATTTGTGCCCTGGTTAGGCTGAGTTACGTTAACCCAAGGAAAAGACACTGTTCTGGCAGGATTACATAATTTTGCTCTGGAACAATACGCAGTCTTGTCAGTATTTTCAAATTTGCACATGCTTAACAATACCTAAAAGAAACTGCCGCTCTTTCAGTAAAAATGCAAGTATAATCCCTTGTTCCTACGAGTGTCAGCATCCCCTGAGAAGCAGGGTGTCTCATCAATCAGTGATGGAGATACAGAACAGCTTGAATTCACTGCTTCGCTGCCAACTCTCTTTGTGGCCACAAGAAGGTGATTTAGGTTACCTTCCGCTTTCATTTTGAATAAGATTATAGCAGTGCACAGTGCATTCAAGCTTGTACAAAAACCTGGGCTGAAGGCAGCCAGCGGAGAACTTGAGGCCACGCCAATCCTTAGCGCGTACCAAGGGCATATGTGCTGTGGTACCACCATGTAGCCGGGCTGCTCTCACTGTCACAGCATGTCCCTTTTGGTCCTGGTGCTGCGTACCACAGGGCAGGTGGGGTTTTGCTGGAGCAGCGCGTAAGTGTGGACGACTGCAGCTCTGCTACCAGTGAGAGTGTGGACCACGGTGCTGAGGCCAGCAGTGTGCCTCACTGGCCTCCGAAGGTTGCTATAGGCACAGCCTCGTTCTCTCTGGGCCCTGATTTCTCATCTGTGCTAGATAAATACAGTAAAAATTGCCAGGTTTAGGTGCTAATAGCCTGGCCAAGATAAGTACTGGAGAGGAGAGTGAGTTTTGGGATTCCCCCATGTGAAAGTCCAGTGGATTTATGATTCTGTGATTTTTTTCTGATGGAGGCAAGGGGATGTTTGCCTCGGGGTGCAGCTGTACAAGTCTCAAACTGGTTGCATACACATCCAGGTGGCAGAAGCAGCAGTAACTATGATATTTCCCTTATTTTGGTATATTTCTGACTGCTCAGAGCTTAGTGGACCAGCTGCTAATCTCTTACACTGATGTCAGTTTGACTTCTTTCCTGGCATGGTTTAACAAAGTGCGTTGCTAGAAGTGGCTGAGAAAGAGAAAAATGCAACCACAATACCTTCCCATTGCTTATTAGTGCCATGATAACGTAAGGATGCTCTTTCTTGATTAACATTTACCTTTGAGTTTGCGATGGTTAAGATGAAAAGCTGTAAGAGCAGCTCATCTTCCCTCCTTGTTTTACTGTGACTAGGACCTACCAGCTGAGCTTCACGAGCATCTCCTGGCAGTAGAGCAGCGTGTCCTCAGGTGGCAGAAGTGCCTGTGCAGTGGTGCCTCTGCTCTGCCTGCCAGTGCAGACATGTGGTGATGCAAACTGGTCTGTTTCTATGGTCAGAACTGTGATTCCAGGGCAGAGTGGACTCAGAGATGGGGAGGCATGATGTACACATCACCAAGGAGATATCCTGCTGGCATGCCTCACCTCTTTATCAGCTTACTTGGATGAGGAGAGGGGACGTGCCCAGCCCTCTGCTACTCTGTTCCTGGAAGAAGACCGAATAGCCCCCAGGAAGGTGGATGGAGAGGGCTTCTGCAGTAGAAGCTGGTGCAGACAGGCCTACGGGCAAAGCACATCCCTTGACCACATCCTGTTGGGTTGAGACATTGCATCTTGGAGCAGTTTCTCTGAAACAGCTAATAGGGGGCTCGTTGCTGGTCTCGTCCCTGCTTCCTTACCTGGTGGACTTGTGTGTTTCATCAGCCAGAGCAAACCCCCAAGCCTGTCCTCACAACCAGCAGCACAGAACTATTTTTGCTGTCTTGTGATAGCAAAGAACCCAAGAGATTGACATAAGCTGGGAGTTAAGCAGTAGCCTTACAAGTGACATTAAAACATGGCATATGGTCCTGTTTCTCCAAGTTTTAGAGCATTACTTATTCCTGTTTGGTTTTGCTGTCATTTTATTTGTCCCTTTTCTTTTTACATGTGAATTAGATTTTTTTTCATTTGCTGTGGAACGGTTCACTTCAGTAGGTAGGTCCAGCTGGGAACACTGAATCCCCTAATATCAAATTAAATATGCACCTTCCAATCAGTTAGCTTACATCTAATTAATGAAATAACCGTGATGTGTCGCATTTGCTTAGGCATTTGCTGACATGACTAACAATGAAAGCTAAATAATGCTTCCAACTACTTTCTCTTTCCTCTGAATCAGACTTTCACAAACTAGTACATGCTACTTATGAATCAATGAACTTAAAATATCTTTTGCAAGCACAGAGCTGTTGGAAACCTTTGGCTGGGTTTTTCAAAGGTGTGTGTATGCACCCTGCCTTACCACAGAAAAACTGTGGGTTTTTTTTAAAGAAGTCTGAGCTGAGCACACAGCATTTGTACCCTTTGGGGGAAGAACGCAGTTTTGAGATTATCCCTCTGGGAGGCTTAAATCAACAGTCAGACGGTGCCTGTTTGGCTATGATTAGGTATAGGGGTTGCCTGACAGATGACAGTGTCAGGGCAAGGTCATTCATAGCAGCCCGAGTGTACGTGCACCCTGCACTGAAATCTGTGTCTGCTGCTTCTCTGCTGCGTTATCCAGGCACATCAGTAGAAATGATGCTTACCCTTGGTAACAGCTGCTCCCCTGATCACAGCATATAGCCCAAATCTATGTGAGGTGCAGAGTATGAGTTAAATTAATCAAGGTGATTGGGTACCGAGCTGCCTTTCTCCAGGCAGTCAATACAGCTTTGTTCAGTATCTGCTGGTGGGAAGCTAAGGGAGCCTCACAGTTCCTGGCAAGCAGCTGCCTGGAACCCTGCTCTGACTTCCCGGTCCTTGCAGCGGGGCTGGAAAACCAAGCTCTATAAACTGCTGGAGGATGCAGTAGCAGTCACTTGGCACCATGTCCTCATCCCAGCAGGAGTATTTGCCTTTTCTCTGCACTCTGACTTGACAAAAAGGAATGCGGATTTTACAGAGGATGTGGAACAAGCTGCAGAAATGGCACTGCTAGGGCTGGGCAATTGTGACAAACACGTCATCTTCGCTGCCCGTTACCACCCTCACAGCTACTCCGTGGAGATTGGCACTTCTGTTGCTTGTGTAGTTTGGGAATTTACAGGATAACACCCTGCCAGGGGCAGAGCAGCTCCCAGGCAGTGAATCATGCTGTCTTTCTCCGTTTCATCTGTCTCTGACTTTAAAAATTAGTCTTTGGAGCGCTAAACTTTGTAAAGCATCACATTGCAGAAATCATTATTTTAGCCGCTGCTGAAACAGTGACTGCTGAAATTCAAGGTTAGCCTGAACTGGAAGATGCCAAGTTCTTTGATATGGCTTAACTCAGTGGTGGAGAACACAGTAATCAGTTCAGGCTTTGTTCAAAGGTCGCTGCACTGTAGGCGAGAGAATGATGAACCGTACTCACGGACTGTTGTTGCTTGTATCACCATTATGTCTTCCACTGAACAGATTCTCAGAACACTCCCCTTAACCACTGTCTTGCTCTTTCTTTCAGATGTAACTCTTGAATACAGTTTAACCGATGAGTATTGCAGGCATCATTTCCTGGTGGGGATGCTTCTCAGAGAAGCCTCTGTTGCCTTGCAGGACAACTACGATATCAGATATACAGCCATCTCGGTCTTAAAAAATCTCTTGATAAAGCATGCCTTCGATAACAGATACCAGCACAAGGTCAGGCATACTTGTTGGCTTTTAAACATGATGTTCTTGAATTTTATGAAAAAACACACATCAGGGTTTTAGATCTTATATGGTGCGCCAAGGGCATTCTCATTACTTTTTAGGGAACTGTTGTAAATAACTGGTAGTTATGGCATAACAATAAGAGTTCTCAGAAATTATCTAGGAACACAAACAGTGCAGTCAGATAACTGCAGTGCTCTTATGCTGAGTATTTAGATAATAAAGCCCTGAACCATTGAGGAACTTGAGAGTGTTATTAGCCAAGAACCAGATCAACAAAATTTAGCAACATCATGTTCTTCTACCTGCATTAATATACTATAATAAGGAAACAGGACTGATTTCTGTTACAAGTCATGCATGTTTTACTAATTAGTGCATCAAAGGAGAGGATCTGTGGATTGTCATGAGATGCTGGATTTCCACTGGGTAGTTTTCAGCTTTCTTCAGTCAAAGGCTCAGCGTGTGCTATTGCTGAAAGAGACTGGAGATGGGCTGGTTTGCTTCCTTGATGCTGCTCCCAGTGGACCCATGTGTCCTTGAAAATGCCTAGATACCTGTGCAGACAGTAGTTGCCCTTGCTCTAGGCTGAAAACATGCCTCTGTTTAGAGTTTAGCTCCTCAGATTGCTCCTAGTGTGCTGCATTCCTGAATTACATCTGGGACTGTGGATAGCCACCTGGGCATGGAGGATGGGAGAAGTGACCTGAATGCTCCCTGGGGCTCCTGCATTCTGAGTGAACCCAGAACCAACTCCTCTCCTCTCCTCTCCCTTCTCTGCTGTTTTGGAGGGGCTGAGCAGGAGGTGGGCTTGCTTTTCTCTGTAGTGAGGATCTGTGGTGACTTGCACAGCTTGGAAACAAAACCGCATCCTGTGATAGCATGCAGGACTTAATATTTCAAGAGAGATTTGCCAGTTCTCTGACAAGACTGTGTCAGAGGCAGCCTGTTTCTGCTCTTCCAGGTGCCTGAAAACACTCACACTAATTCAGGAGCTGTTTGCTCCTTCAACATACAGCACTCTCCCTGCTTCCTCCAGAACACCAAATTGTCCCCCTGGATTTTTACACATGTGCTGTGCTCCAGGCCATGACCAGGAAATTGCCTGGAGCCAGGGCAGGACGCTCAGCTGGTGTCCCAAGATACCAAAGCAAAAAATCACATCAGGGACAGGACCAGCTGAGCGTGACAGGATCCATTGCTGTAGTCTTGCTCCAGCCAAGGAAAGCCCGGCTGCATCAGTGACTGAGAGAGGGTTTTCTTAACCCATGGGCATTTTCAAGATTTCTTTATCTTTTGTCATACTGAATTGGAAGAAAAAATTGGATTCTTCTATTGGTGAAAATGTACCATTCAATTCCCAAGCTTTGAAGTCAAGGCCATACTAATAATTTTTTAACAAAAAATAATTGAATGTTAAAGACCATTAGAAAATGTCAACTGGAACATTTTTGGTGTTTATCACTTAATCCAAATTAATGTGTTCCTGCAAACTATTTTAACTAGAAGTGTTTGCTGTGGAGAATTCCTGACTGGAAGCAATAACCAGCGCTAGATGAGGAGCTAAACACAGGACAAAGAGTTAGGGAATCCAGGATTTAGTTTGTCACATGTCCTGTATGACTGGCAATGTTATTCAGCCCTCAAAATCCCTGAGTGCCCCAAGCTTGCTGCTAGAAGGGTAATACCTACCTGGCAGCTCTGGAGGTGGAGATGAGAAGCCAGACCGACTCATGTCCTCAGGCACCACACACAGTATGTGTTTGTTTGTTTGTTTATTATATGTATATATTTTGACTCGAGAGTTCCCCTTTTTTGCTTGATTGAAAGCCTGGGCTCTTACTGATATCTTACCCTGTTTTTTTCAGAACCAGCAGGCAAAAATAGCCCAACTCTACCTGCCGCTCTTTGGGCTGCTCCTGGAGAACCTCCAGCGAGTGGCCAGCCGTGAGGCGCTCTACTCCTGCGCGGCTGCCTCCAGCCCCGTGAGTAAAGCCCAGCGATGTCTCTTTGCATTCCTCTTTGGTCCTTCTCTCCCCATACACACCCTGTGTGACTTCCACAGCCTTCAGTCAGGCTCAGCTTTAGCAATAAGCATGGTTTTCTTCTCCCCACAGCCCCCGTAATGCATATAGTTTTTTTAATTTGGCTTTTCCTGACACTGTGTTCGGTCCGTAGTGCTGGGTACAATGTCTCTGCCCCTTTGCTTGCTGTCATTTAATGTGTTTGTTTACGTACGTGTAGTGCTGTGATGTGAGGTAAGTAAGTCCCTCCAGTGCAGTGATTTGCAACAGGGCTCAGCCTCAGAGTCCAGCAGCTGTACCGGGGAGTTGCCTGTGTGCCTGTGGGTTTCTGTGTGGCTCTCAGTTGGGCTTAGCCTTGCAAAATAGACTTTCTTCCTTGTCTGGGGCAAAACAGAAACAACAGAAAAAGACATTTGAGAAAAACATTTCAAAATTTCAACTCAAATGTTTTTTGAAAAAGAGAAAAAACTGCTATGACTTACTTTAATATGTTCTACTGTTCTTTGTACTCATCCAAAAGTCATTTGTCTCCTTGCTATGGAAGCAAGCAAATAGATTTTTTTTTTATCTGCACTAATTTGCCTTTTTTAATTTCAATATTCTCTTCTGTAAGAGAGTAGTTGTTATCTTCCATTGATCGCAAAAACCTTATATTGCTTTACAGACATCCAGGGATGAATTCGTGTGCAGTTTTGCATCCCCTTCAAATAGATCCAGCCTGATTGCAGACAAAGATCCAGGTAAATTAATTTTTCTAAACTTTAACTTTCTCCATTTATACTGAATGTAACTATTACTAGTCCCCAAAACCTGAAATAGACATCTGCCAAAAGACCTCTTAGAGTTTGTATGCTTTTCCCTGGACATGGTGTCACCCCATCTGTCCTTTTCAGATTAATCAGCTTCGGACATGGGGCTTTGGCAAGCCTTGTCTGCACTGTCCGAGTCACATCCTGCACTCACTGTCTGTGATGTGCTGAAGAGTGCTGGTGCAACGGGGTTAATTGTGGGGTTTGGATCTTTTTTCAGCCTGCGGAGCAGCACTTCCAAATGGCCATGCAATAAAGCGAGAGGACTCGAAAGGATCCCTGAACTCAGAGGGGGCAACCGGTTCCCCAGATCAGAGTGAAAATGTAATGTATCTGGGGTTAGAAAGAACTGTGCTCACTGCACCAGTCTGTGAGCTGTGTTAAATAAGGGGGAGGGAAAGGGAGTTCCCCGTGGTAGTGGTAATGCTACTAAAAGCCTACTTGTAAGCATCTCTGTCTGGAAGCACATAGATTCCCGTTTAACAGAGGAGGTCAGACTTATGGGTCTGGTATGCTTTCCCTCTTCAAACATCTCTGAGCTAAAAATATAACTGTTGATAAGTTATTTATCAAAGATGAAAAGCAAAATCCTTGGGGAAAATCTCTGCTCCCACGATGCATTTATGCATACTCAGACACGCTCTCTCCACTTGGGTGGGTCTGAGCCTGGCCAGTGCCCAGTGCCCGGTTTTGAGAACTGGTTTCCACTCAAGGCTGGGAGGCAAAGCAGCATGATGCAGGATTGCCAGTGACCTCTGACTTAAGAGGTGAGGTATTTGTAGGAAAATCAACACAGGCTAGTAACCAGAGCCCCAAACTTGCAGAAAGTGATCGCAGTCACACCACAAATTGCTCTGACCCCACTCTTCAGACAAGGTGCATTCTCCTTGTTGGCAGATTGCACCCATGGAAATGAGATATTTGTGCAAACCAACTCCTGATTTTCCTCAAGGCACTTTCCAGATGTTTTGGGTTGATGTGAATCATTAATGCACCTTTAAAACCTTTGGCCCTTAGAACAAGCAAGACAAAGATTATCTGTTCTCATGCTGGCTCAGTCCTGACATGCTTAGGAGAGGTGGGGCCTTTCAAACTCCCCAACATGAATCATGAAGCTACAAGACCAAGTATAGCCAAACACTAGACTATCAGCTCTTGATACTCAGCGAAGCTCTGAGCATGTACTTCAGCCTTGCTGGCAGCATTTGCAGAAAGCATTATTGCTCAGTCCCTCCTGAAAGCTAGACGTCCTCTTCTGTGTCCTAGAAGGTATATTTTTCAGCGTTCTTAAAAAGAGCTTTTCTGTCGGGGAGTGCAATATCCACAAAACCATGCAAAAGCAATGCCACATGGAGGAGCACAGCTTTAACGCTGCTCAACAGAGGTAGATGTGTTGTTTATCGCCCGTTCCCCTGGAGTGAGCTGGGTGCTGACCTGACTGTTTGGCATGGTCAAAAGCAAAGTTCTGGCTATAGCACTGTATCTCCAGCTCTAAACTGAATGTTTAATTCTGTTTTATTATGACTCACATCCACAGCTTGTCCCAGAATAAACAACAAATACGATCTGTTGATCACTCTCCAAACATGTGAGGCACAGCTTTAAGAGAAGCATCCTGCTTAGAGCTTAATCATATCCATTTGTCACAGGATATGGCTAGGGCAAGCACAGAGGGTGCAAAAGAATTGGTAAAGCTTTAGAAGTCATTTTTCCCACCACGCAATGCCCAAACCTTTCCCACACAGTTTGTCTCAGCAGATGGATTTCACTTTTTTTTACCAAAGTCACTAAGTAGGAAGAAGACCAAGAGACAAATCAGGGAAAAAAAGGAAAGGTTCTTAAATTCAAATTTCCTGGTGTTTTAATAACTGACATTTTGTTCTGAAGTGTACATCCTTAACAGAAACTTAGCTTCTTGCTTTAAACTGTGACGCATAATGAGCTATTTTGTTTGATGGAAGCTGACTTCAAAAAATGTCCATGAGCTTAGAAGCTGCAGAGAGCAGGGGAAGTGAAAGCGGGGCTGCCGTGCGTTTTGCTGGATAAGCTGTCTTTCTCTGCCCAGACATTTTTTTCTCTGGGCAGAGAAGCGTTCAGCCATGTGCCCAGGATTTCCAGACTGCTCATCACCGGATGGGCAGCAACCTCAAAGGGTGAGATGCCTCCACAGCACGGTGGTGTGGGGGTGCACGTGCAGGGGACAGGAGGAATGCTGGCGTGTCTGTGCCGCGTTTGCTGTGCCCAGGCTGCATGACGTCTGGCACAGCCCAGGCACACGGCCACTGGCCTCAGTGTCACATCTGTGTCCCTTTAGATCCGCAGAAGCTCTACGAGGAGCAGCGTGTCACACTGCAGCCGGCTGGACCAGTTTGAGATCCGGACGCTCCTGATGTGCTACCTCTACATTGTGAAGATGATCTCTGAAGGTTGGTGGCTCTTGCTCACTGTGAGGCAGCCAGAACGATGAGACAGCAAGGTCTCACTTTAATTCTTTTTTAAATCTCAGTGTACTGTTGGATTTTATTTTTTTTCAGATACTCTCTTAGCTTACTGGAACAAATTCTCCGCACAAGAGCTGATCAATGTCCTTGTGCTTCTGGAGTGAGTATCATGGGGCTGCAATTCAAACACTGTGTCTTTGTGTAGGCAACATTGGCCAGCTTGGTCCTGTGCAGTACCAAGAGGTGTCTGGCCAGGTTGTAATGAAATGTTCTTACTCCCTCTGAGGAGAAGCAAGGGAGCACAGTGAAGTGACAGTGCCTTGTGCTGTGCCTGGGCTGTGCAGAGGGTATCCCACCACCCACGGGCGAGCAGGGCTCACTGCACAGCCTCCCCTCGTAACTAGCACAGCTTCTGCTTTGCGGCGGGTTTGGTGGAATGAATGGGTGGGGGGACAGGGGGGTGTGTGCTGCAAGGTTTGAAAACTGAGAGTATGAAGTCAAGTGACTTGGAAATACAGACCCAAACTCTCATGCACAGAGGAGCGCGTGTGCAGTCAAGGACAGGGTGGATATTAAATGTTCTGGATCTGCAGGATCTCTAACAGATACATATTTTATTTTCTTTCTAGGGTGTGTTTATTTCACTTCAGATACGTGGGGAAGAGAAATATTGCCAGGTACTGTATTCTTCCATCTGGGGCTGGGGTGGGGGGACCATCCCTCTGCTCTCTGCCACATCCAAGGCAGGAAGGGAGAGTGCACACCCACACCAGGAGAACCTGAGCCGGCAGGAAGCCTGTGGGCTGGGACTCTGCTCAGCACCGTGCCTCGAGCAGAGCGCTCTCGTCTAGCCACCCTGCCCTTCCCTCCCCTCCAGCTCCTGCATGAGACCCCCAGGCCCAGATGCTCGTGGCTGCCCGCGCAGGCTGACCCTGTCCCCCGCAGTCAGCTGCAGGTGAGACACGAGCTGCATTAGAGCAGCAGCACCGCTGTTTCAGTAGCTCTAGGGCCAACTGGTGCAGGCAAGACCAAGGTAGCCTCATCAGTCCCGCTGAGACTGTCTTGGATAAACCTGATTAGTGCATTAGATGGAGGCCAGGTCTCCATCCTGGTGCCTCATGTAATCCTGCCCTGGAATGGCTGCTGCTCCCTGTCCAGACCCGCAGTCTTCACTTCCCCTTGCAGGGTGCACGATGCCTGGTTATCCAAGCACACGGGAGCCGATAGGAAATCCCAGACAATGCCAGCGCTCCGCAGCAGAGCCGGGGCGATGCAGGTGCGGCTCCAGCATCTGGGCAGCTTGGAGACCTCCTTCACACTCAACCACAGTATGTACAGCAGAGTGAGATGGGACCATGGAGTATGAGCCTGCTGAAAATTGTGTGTAGCCATTTTCCACTGGCTGCTTGTTGCTTCAGGATGTTCACCCTCTGCAGAATTACAACAGTCACTGCTTCTCCCTGCAACATTCCTGGACTGGTGCAGGTGACATTTAAGCCAACCCCTTAAAATTAACCCCTGGGAGTTAGGACTTGCCTGGCTTTTTCTTCCCACGTGTCTTGGCTCGGCTCCTTGGCTGAGTGTGTGTGCAGGCAACACCTTGGTTTGGGCAGTGAGCAAGGCAGGAAGGAGAGCTGCTCTGCTCAGAGACCTGGGCCAGTTTCTGCCAGGATCTGCTCTAACCTCTCCATGTGGGTGAGTTTTGCTTCACTGAATTGCCTTGCCACTTCCCCTCTGTGGATGCAGCCTGGACACCTTGATCGTTGTCTGGCTTTAAAGACGATGAGATTAAGGGGGAAGTACTGACACTGGTTGTCTTGGGTGGCATCAGGCTGAGGCAGCTTCCCTGAATGGAGCTGGTAAATTCAGCATCTTACTATTCGTACCTCATCTCTCAAACCCATTGAAGTGCAAGGGGAGATGCTCATCTATATCAGCATTGAGATCTTGTGGGAGCTGGAGTGTTGAACACTGTTTCCTCCTGATTTGCTTTCTGTCCGCAGATGCAGGCACCTCAGAAGCAGATATTGTGCACCAGGCGTTACTGGAGGGCAATATTGCCACTGAAGTGTGCCTGACGGTTCTGGACACCATCTCTTTTTTCACTCAGAGTTTCAAGGTCAGCATTAAAATCAAAAGTATCGTGGAAAAGTGTGCTGTATTTTTGCATGTCTGTTGATTTTCAGGATCTATTCTCCTAGAGTGGCAGATTGTAGAAGGCTTTACAAAAGCAAATCATTTGCAGCTTGTTTATTTTCCAAAACGCTGTTTCACAGGGTCTCGGAGTAATTGTGCACTTATGCAATCTTGCGATTTCTTCAAAACTGCAAGACCAGAGAAAATTACATGGACATTATGCCGTGAATGTAGGCATGACAAAAATAGAATAAGAAGAAATGTACATCATATAGAAAGGAGGGGCTAGAGGAAAGGGAAATGAAGGTCTAGCATTCTTAGAAGAGTCACTGTTTTCTACCATAAATTGCCTAAAAGTGAGGCTCAGATTCCTCTGAATCTCTGTACATTAATGTCTTTGGGACTGAGGCGTTCCAGCTGTGGTTACCAGTTTGGATAGGACCAGCACCACTGGTAGAAGTCTTCTCCATATAGTGATTCACACTCCCAGGAGTCATTGCCATCTACGAGAGTCAAAGCCTGTGTGGTGAAGAGAACCTCAGGCTGGCAATAAAATACTGAAATGCTGTTCCAGAAAAGTTCTTCCTAAAAGCGTGGTTGGACGGATCCTGCTCATAGCAATGTGTCTTGCCTAATGTCACAAGAACAACTCTGGATTTCAGAGTAAGCACAATGAAGGTTTGCTTTTTACATGGACTGAACAATATGAACAGAAAGGTCATCATGTCTTCTGCTTCTGCTACAGACCATACATTAAATTACTCCTTAAAAATTCAGCAGTGGCAGAAGGATTTAGGTTTAAGAGTTAAACTTGCCTGACTTTCTCAGCTGCCTCTTTTTGAATATGACTGAACCACAAAACAATGTGATTTTTCAAACCACAGGATAGGCTGGATTCCCTTCCGCTTTAATGGGCTTCTGCTTTGCTTTTATGGTCACATGGTGTTAACCCACAGAAGTGTACTCTATACTGCAGTAAAAGTGCTCCTGCTGTTCTTACTGATGGAGCAAACGAGTTCAGTTTAAAGCTATAGATCCTACACTTACCCTGCTACAAGATGTGTATAGGGTGTCAGAAGACAAATCTGAGCCAGCCCAAGGACTGCGTGGGCTGGCCATGAGATAGGGACAATTGATCTCTTATCGATAGGGACTACTGATCTCCTGTTGATATGGGACATCCACATCCTTGCTGGGCAGCCACGGTGTGCCAGGCTTCCTGCACAGCAGCTGCAAAGGTGCCTGCAGGCACAGGCAAGACAAGTCTGACACTCTACAAGTAATTCAGTTTTACCACATGTCCAGAAGATGCAAACTGCCAAAACTTTGCAGGAGACAAGGGAAGTGTACTGACTTGGTGTAGCTATGAATCTGTCCAGTGAAAAGATGGGATGGTCCGTTTTTTTCACTCTCTCTCTTTTGGGCTGCACATGAAACACTTGTCAAGACAAATAAAAAGGAATGGAAAAAAACAGTGTAATAGTTATGTGCGTAACATTCTGTTTTATTTAAAATAACTCTAGGCAACCAGTGAAAGTTGTACAGATTAACGAGTTAGGTTTTGGAATTAGTGATTTGAAAGTGATAAAATATTTTTGCTTTATTCTCTGCTATAAAAGTAGCTTCTGACCAACTAGTGTAAGCTTGTATTGGCTATCACATTTGTTTATATTTTTACTGAAGGCTCTTTTCCTTATCTGGCTTAAGAATTGATGTGATTAATTATGCAAAATTATCTCTCTCATTTCCATCTTCAGGCACAACATTTCTGCAGAATAAATTTTCTTGTTGCTTTCCAGACACAGCTTTTAAGCAATGATGGCCACAATCCACTCATGAAGAAGGTTTTTGATATTCATCTGGCTTTTCTCAAAAACGGGCAGTCAGAAGCAGCTCTTAAGCATGTGTTTGCCTCTCTGAGAGCTTTCATTAGCAAGGTATGTAAAACATGACTCCAAAGTGCAGGAAGGTGCAGGAGAATTTATATAGAATTACAGAAGAACTGAATGTGCTTAAAAGCCTGTTAAAATTATATTTTATGCTGTTTGGAGATGTGTTTTAGAAAACAATTTCACTGATTTAAAAAACAGCCCAAGTTATCTATTTCAGTGGTTGTTTATTACTTGTCAGGTATCAGGAAACAAAAGGAGAAATTGTGCAGAACTCCCTCATTTGCCTTGGTCACGAAACTGCTCTTAAAAGTTAGTATCTAGCAGAGCAAAAGCTGGTGCTTTTTGAATCTTTGCCCCAAACTGTCAATATTGCTGGCAATGTTATTGCTTGAATAATGCTTGTACTGACAAGCTGCTCCTCTCTCACTGTGTTTGAAAGAGGGTAGTACTTGCTGAACCTCTTTCTACACTTCTCTGAGCCTCGACATGCAGCGAGACTGTTGAAGCCCCTGAGCTCAAGCAGCATCAAAGCCACAGCTGAGCACATAAGAGCAGTGACTGATCCTATTGCTGACATTTCCCTTCATGCTTGTCAAAACCTGCCACTTCTCTTCAGTACATTTTTGAGACCAGAAATACATGCAAACCCCATTCCTTCCAAGCTGCATGGTTATCGTAAATTCAAAAGTAAGTAAAACCTCTCATATCACTTGAATGCAACCCTTCATTAGTGAGCTAAATCTACGTGGCATAAGATTGCAGACAGGCAGAGTACAGTGTGTGAACGGTACGCAGCAAAGTGTTACTTCCAAAGGATGTCTTGCACTGGTTGCCATGCAAAGTCTCGTTAAAGAAAGAGACCGTTAAACTGTTTTTCAAAAGTGAAAGAAGTCTGTGCTATGTACATTTTGCTATGACCCCACAGCCAAGATAAGAGATAGTGTGAGTATGTCTAGGGCTGAATTTTTGTTTGTACGAAGCAAACACGTAAGAAGCAGAAAATACAGAAGTCTTGCTCTAGGTACCTATCTGGCTGCAGACACCATGGTCTTTTATGAGATGTTTTTCCATGAGGCTTCTTAAAGCCTGCTAGATTAACAACTGACACTGGCAGGAATCACTCCTTTCTTCTACAGGGTCCAATAAATGTTGGTTGCTCTACCTTTCTTTTGAGTTTTCAGCTTGCCCGTGATCTGCTTAGCCTTGAGATCCATCCTGCTGCAGGTCTGCACACACCCCACTCAGGCACAGTCTCTGTGTCCAAAGTTTGTTTAGCCAGAAATATTTGGTTTGTGCCTATAGCAAATAAGACACATTCCTTGCCTCCCTGGCAAATTTTCTGTCATTGCTTAAAGGCAAAGCCAAGCCTGCATACCTGGTGAGATCGATTTGATCTCACCATCAGCCTTCAAAACTTGGAGCCCTTCAGGGCTTCCAAAGAGCCGATTACAGCAACACAGGCCACGTTCTTGGCTGCTGCAAGGACGGACAGTGGGGTCATTTTCTTGGATTTAGGCCAGGCTGAATCTGTGCTAAATTTGACATCGTGGGTCTTCAAAGATACGAAAGATTGGTTTTGGTTAATTTCTCACTTTTCCCCTATGAGGGGACACAGTGTTGCTTCTGTAAAAGCAAGATATGAGCCCAGCAGATGGTATCTATAAGGAACTGTTTTCTTTGCCAACTCCGTAACCACATGAGTCCCAAACTTCCTTTTAAGTCCTCTGAAGGGCTTTTCTAAGGCCCAAAGTGACAATAAAATAGCTGGACGGGCAAGTACAAAGCTGGCGTGTTCTCTTGCAAGTTTGTTTTGAAATACGCTTTTTGAAATATGTTTTGAAATACACTTTTTTTGGGTTGCATATCACTGATAGCACTAATTTAGTGTTAACTTCAAGAAAACCGAAAGTCATTATAACTTTGAAGCAGCTAGAATGGACAATTTGCCATTTTTATGGCCTTCTGTAGCTAATAGTTACAATGAAAAAAAATCTCCCTCTTACCTAGAGTCACAGCAAATGGTTGCTGGAAGGGAAAAAAATTATGAGTTTTTGGCATCGCTTTTATTTGTCTTAAAAATAGCTTGCTTTCTGCATTAAATCTGGTTGCTTGACAGGCAAAAGAGTTAAAAAAAAAAGTCACAAAAAAGCAAAGAACAAACAAATTCTGTAATCGTTTTCATGTTTAGTTTTAGTTTTAGAATGAGTTCCGCCTGCATGCGTGTGTGCTGGGGATTTGGAAAGAAAGCTCTCTCTGTTTTCTTCTCTGCTTCTTCTCAGCTTCTCAGAAGCAACAAAAGCTAATTTCCTCTTGTTTTATAATTTAGGTTTTTGTAACAACTACATCTTTCTTTTCAGAGTAAAATACATATATACAAATAAATACACATATATGTGCTTGGGAATAGTCTTAAAATTAAAGAGTAAGAAGGAAATCATGCACAGAGGGCTGAGATGATTTGCCCTGCACTGAAGAGCAGCTTAGACGCGTGGATGTGAGAGGCACCCCACGGAGGTGCCGGCCCCATGCCTGCCTGTCCCTGGTGCATTGACACTAGCAGGGCACGTGAGAGGCATCAGAAACCACAGGGCCTTGAAGCACTAGGACAGCAGAGCCTTGCCCGCATGTCTTCTTTGTGTGGAGCCCTCTCTGGGAGGTGTTCACTGCGTTGACTCCTGCTCTGGCCCTTCGTATTAGGTTTGGATCAGAAACGTGCCCCTCCGGTGCACGCAGAGTCATCGCCACGTGTGCTGATTTGCTGCTCTTCCCAGCTTGTGTTCTCCTGCCAGCTGAGACCTGCAGGCAGCACCTGGCCAGATCTCCAGCGGGTCCTGGGTCTGCTGCCCCACACCTGGCACCAGGAGTGATCTCATCTGTTTGGGCTTGCACTCAAGCAGGAGCTGTGTGGGGACACAGGTTGCCTACAAACAAGGCACAGATTTTCCTCCAGAGCTGGTGCAGTGTGGACCACAGGGAGGGGTCATAGTATCACAGAATGGTTTGGGTTGGAAGGGATCTTAAAGATCATCTGGTCCAACCCTGCTGCCATGGCCGGGGACACGTTACAATAGGCCAGGTTGCTCAAAGCCCCATCCAACCTGGCCTTGAACACTTCAAAGGTTGAGGCATCAGCAGCTTCCCTGGGCAAGCTGTTCCTGTGTCTCACCACCCTCGCAGAAAAGAATTTCTTCTAACAGCTAATCTGAATCTACCCTCTTTCAGTTTAATGCCATTACTGCTTGTCCTATCACTATGCTCCCTGGTAAAAGAGTCCCTCCCCAGCTTTCCTGTAAGTACTGGAAGGCAGCTCTATAAGGTCTCCCCGGAACCTTCTCTTCTCCAGGCTGAACAGCCTCAGCTCTCTCAGCCTGTCTGCATATGGGAGACACTCCAACCCACTGATCATCTTCATGACTTTCTCCTAACTTGTTCCGACAAGTCTTACACTGGGGCTCTTCTGCAGCAGATGCCCAGGCAACTTTGTTTTTACTAGTATTGGGCTGGAAATATCTGAAAAGCCTCTGCAAACAAGCAGTGGTCCCTGCTGAGAGCACGTGCCAGCTCTATCTTCTTGGGTGCCTGTGTGCTGCCTGTGCCTGCCCAATTGCACGTCACTGTGACTAGCTCTGGGCTAAACCCTAGCATCTCGCTATGGGAGAAGGATTGCGTTACAACAGACAGCTATTACTTAATAGCTCCTTTCCTGAGAGCACACATGGTGCTTTTGGCTCTCTGTTGCTATGATGTTTGTTTGCTTCTTTCTCTCGTTGTTTCTTTCTGAAAATATTTTTGGCCAGAGACAGTGAACACTAGATAATTGGTCAGCATCTTCATTCTGCCTTGTAACCTGTGTGGCTTGGTGTAACCTCAATGGTGTAGTCTTGCTAGCCACAGCTCTTAGATTCCTGTTTTGAGATTGCTTCACCAGCACGCCATGCTGTTGGCCACAGCAGTATCTACAAGCTTTTGTGAATCTTGTATGCTTAATGCAAGGAGCAGAGGGCTAAGGTAACAGGTCCAGGCTCTGACTTGGAGGATGTGAATGAGTAGTCTGACAGTATTTATGGTCATCTTCCGTGGTGAGAAAGTAGTGGGACAGATAGATGTGGCTCATGGACCATGCCCCGTCCATTCAAGCCCATCAGGTCTTGAACGAACCAAGCACATAAGAGATAAAGAACGTGGTTATTTCTGTTGCCAGTTTGTGCCATGAAATTGCCAGGGGCTGGTGCCCAGCTGCAGCAGAGGGAGCAGAGTGCCACTGTGCCATGCCTCGGCAGCCTGCACTCCCTCCGGGAAGTGTTGGCATCACCCCTCTCCACACAGGTCTCCATGGTGGCTGTGGAGGCGGCTGCGTGCCAGCACAAAACCCCTTCTTGTTCTGCTTCCCTGCGCCCAGCCTGCTGCAGCTGGGATGGGAGGAAGCCGAGTACAGTGCCCCCTCCCCGCCAGCCACCACTCGTGACCTCAGCCAGATAGATGAACACCAGTGGTCTCCACTCCAGCAGCCCTGCATGGAGGCTGCTGCCGCCGGGCAAGCCACTGCTGGAGCTCTCTGCTGTTGGGGCACAGCAGGGCTTGCTCACACAGGCATGCTCAACAGCAGGTGTTTGGTGATAGACGTGCTACAGGAGCGCAGGGTGCTGGTCCTCCGCTTCTGCTTTTCTTCACCCTGCTGCAAAGCGCTGAGCCCTGTTGCTAACCAAAGTAGCTCACGCTGTGCTTTGGCTTGATCCTGCTGCTCCTCTAGGGTGAGAGCGGGGCAGGTCACTGTATATTTTAGGCTCTCTAGGACAAGCAAGTCTCTTGTTTGCATTTCTGAGGGCAAACATACTTTTAGGCTTGTTTGGGGAGATGTGTAGAAGTAGCTATGAGAGCATTGCAGGTCATGTTTTCTCAGCTAGGTGGGACTTCTGAGTGGACTCTGGCAGATTTTCGGACGTCCCAGATGGCAGCCTCTGGTGGGAACATCCATGAAACCTCTCCTATACACTCCACTCTGTTTATGGCTTTTGTAAGAACATAAAGCTTCTGTCTGCCCAATTTGATGAGAATTTTCAAATAAACTCAAAAGTTGTTGGAGGAGGGGACAGACAGGCATACACAAGCACATCCCCAAACAATGTGACAGCGAAGTTCATGTTGCTCTAGGAAATGAGATTATAAATAGGCCCTGAACATTCATTTCTTCTCTGTCCATCCACCTATCGTTGATTGGCATTCCCACAAATACTTTCAGGCTCAGAACTCTGGCAGAAGTTCTGCTGAGAGTGTCCAGTCTGGAGCCTCATGCCCCATGCCTCTGTCTGTCTGAGCCCTGTGGGTGTAATTTGGTTGTGTATTTTCTAATATTTACATGCCTTTTGTGAAGTTTCCCTCAGCATTTTTCAAGGGAAGAGTGAACATGTGCGCTGCCCTCTGCTACGAGATCCTGAAGTGTTGCACTTCCAAGGTGTCCTCCACGAGGAACGAAGCCTCGGCTCTTCTGTATCTCCTGATGAGAAATAACTTTGAGTTCACCAAAAGGAGAACGTTTCTGAGAACGCATCTTCAGGTCAGTGACTGGGGAAAAGCTAAAGAGCAGGACACCTCAGATTTAATTGAACAGATGTATCAGTAGAACTATGTCACCTCCTGTCTGCAGAGGATCTTGCATTATTGCATAGACAAAAATCCTCATGATTTCCAGGCTTTGCCTAACTCCTGTTTCCAGCGATTGGCCCGGGGCCCTTAGGGTAAGATACACTGCCATCAGGTACTCCAAGATGTTGAGTCTTTAGAATCACACATCTCTGCCCGAGAGGCTGGCCAGAATGGAGTGAACAGGGTAGCAAAAAGAGCTGCCTTTGAGGCAGGAGAAGGGATTTTCCTGGAGCTGTTTTTGCAGCATTATTTTTTTGAAGCAAGTCTGGATACTTACTGGGGCAGTTGAATACCGCCTGGGCTTTGGTGAGTCATAGAAGAAGGTAACTGATGTACAAACAGGAGTTTGTGTTGCAATTGACATATTATTAGTTCTGTGAACTAGCTGTTTAGCAAAGCAGTTTGATCCTCTGGGGAGTATTTGTCCTTAGGAGATGTGACAGCAAAGCCACAACAACAACCACTGCTTACATTGTGGGAAAGACTTGATGTTTTCCTTTGGGCATTTTATGTAGCAACAATGAACCTCCTCTGTTAGGGCTTGTTTAAATAAAGCCCCTACCTTGTCCCAACAGATAATAATTGCAGTGAGCCAATTAATAGCAGATGTGGCACTGAGCGGTGGGACAAGATTTCAGGACTCTTTGCTCATCATTAACAACTTTGCAAACAGTGACAGGCCTATGAAGGTAAGTTGGAGATCTTAAATCACATCATGAGCTGTCAGCGATTAGTGCAAGACTGGGAATGCACTCAAGGAAATCATGTTTAAGGGTAAGACTGTTGATTTGAACTATGATTTATAAGCTCATAGTTGACTGTTTGCTCAGTAAACAAGTAATAAAAACAAGTAAACAGCAATAGGACCAACTGCACAGGTAGGTCATGCAGGTCCCTTCTACTCCACTCTGTGAGACGTCACCTGCAGTGCTGTGTCCAGCTCTGGAGCCCTCAACACAAGAAGGGCATGGACCTGTTGGAGCGGGTCCAGAGGAGGCCACAAAGGTGATCAGGGGGCTGGAGCACCTCTCCTATGAAGACAGACTGAGAGAGTTGGAATTGCTAAGCCTGGAGAAGAGAAAGCTCCAGGAAGACCTTATTGCAGCCTTTCAGTACCTGAAGTAGGCATGCAAGAAAGCTGGTGGGGAGACTGCTTACAAGGGCAAATAGCAATAAGACATGGGGAGATGGTTTTAAACTAGAGCAGATTAGGCATTAGGAAGAAGCTCTTTACTATGAGGATGGTGAAATGCTGGCACAGGTTGCCCAGAGAGGTGGTTGAGGCCCCATCCCTGGAGACATTCAAGGTCAAGCTTAGTGGGGCTCTGAGCAACCTGACTGAGTTAAAGATGTCCCTGCTCACTGCAAGAAGATTGGACCAGATGACCTTTAAAGGTCCCTTCCAACCCAACTCATTCTGTGGTTCTGTGCTCCATCTGTGAGGCCTCACACCAAGAGGAAGGAGCTCTGCAATTCAGATTCACTTTGCAAAGTGTGGTGTTTGCAAGGGGCTTGCAAAGAGCTTTTCAAGAACTTCTGGCTTTGAGAGGAATGACAAGGGGAAGTCCGGTACTTATGTTGCCTGAAAGTGATAATTAGCAGGAATTAATTATAATTAACTGAGCATCAGAAATACTAAGAAAACACTC
>NW_009731229.1:0-20850 GCF_000703405.1 Apaloderma vittatum | reverse complement strand
GGAGATTAGTGGTTGTATTTCTTTGGGAAATAATTGTCTGTCTTTGTGCTAGGATTAACAGCTTCTACCCAGCCTATTGAACAATATATCATCACTGCAGCTTGGTCGATTGTACACAGTGTAGCTGCCAAGGTAGGATAGAGAAAAACAAGAGGCATTTTTTACAGTTCTTTGATTATCCTATGACCTAAAGATGGAATGGGACCCCCAAGTGTTGCATTGTGCTGTAACAAAGTTACAGTTAGGATATGTATGGCTGAAACATCAGTTCTCTTCTGCACACAGGTGTTACAAGGGTTTCACTGAGCAATACTTGGCTGCTCGTAGTTTACATCACAAGACCATCATTATATCGAGTTTATGTATTGAGCACTGGAGAGGATGCCATGCAGAGCCACAGAGATGGGTAGGGAGCAGGAGCCTGATGAGAGGGAACACAAGCCAGGTTTGTTGTGGAGGAGAGATAGCTGAGGGGGGAACTGACTACAGTGAGAGCGAGGTTACAGAGATGAGGATGTCAGACTCTTCTCAGAGATGTGGACTGACAAGATAAGAGGCAGTGGACATTCCAACTTTACTTAAAGAAAAAAATATTTCCAAAAACATGGTGCAGCCCCGGGGCAGGGCCCAGAAAGGACATGGGATTGGCAAATCCTTGGAGATTATAAAATTTGGCCAGACAAGCATTGCTCTAACTCAACAGTGGTCCTGCTCTGAGCAGGAGATCAGACTGTGTTTCTTTATTTATTACATTCCTGTGGTGGGAGACTCTACAGATGCCTTTGGTGCTTTAGGAATTGAAGAGTGACCACATCAGAGACTAACTAGCAGGATGTTGAATGACACGCAAAATACTGCAGACGTAGTTTTAGCTCCCAGCCTGGGACCTTCACATGCACGGAGCATTCTGTCTTACTCTCACACCAGCTCCTCAGAACACCAAAGTACCTGCCTCACGTACCACAGGAACAGCCAACGTGGCATCCTGCACATGACCAGGAGAGACTGACCTCATGCACACCCAGACCGAAATGCCTCTACTTGTGTAGGAAATACTATACTTTGTCGTTAGTCTTATCTCCTCTGCTCTCAGTGTTGTAAGTGGAGTGTTGGCTGAAAGGATAGTGACAGTCTTTCCTTGGAAAAGCTAAACAGGAACACCTTTTATTTCACTATTTGCTTCTAATTAGATTTGTTTTGTGTTAGGCAACTGCTTTTCCTTCTGAAGTCAAAGATTTGACAAAGAGGATCCGTACCGTGCTTATGGCTACCGCTCAAATGAAAGAACATGAAAAGGATCCAGAAATGTTGATAGATCTGCAGTACAGTTTAGCCAAATCTTACGCAAGTACCCCAGAGCTCCGGAAAACATGGCTGGACAGTATGGCAAAGATACATGTAAAAAATGGAGACTTTTCAGAGGTAATTCATGTAATTAAAAACACAGTGCACAGCAAGACAGATGTACAGATGACGTTTTAATTTTCCCTTTGTACTTTGCAGGCAGCCATGTGTTATGTTCACGTAGCAGCCCTCGTTGCAGAGTTTCTGCACAGGAAAAGTAAGTGTGTGCTGCTGCGGAGGCACAAGGAGGACAATGCAGTGATGGGTTTTGCGGGGATCAGAATCTTTTTAAAGACAAGTTTCTTTCAATTTCATAAATTATTGTTTTAGAAAGAAGCTAAAAAGGAAAAAAATAATACAGTGGATAAAGACAGAAGATGAATATGTTTCAAGAAAGGAATCCAGCTGGTGTTTTCTAGGCTGGCCAGGTCTGCTTAGACAGTCATGTTGGCATGTTGCTGATTGAAATAAGAACTGACACATCATGTCTCAATTTAATTCTTCAGTTGTATTTTACATTAGGAAATATGCTCACAAGGGGAAGCCCATGTTAAAAACTGACTGTCAGTGTGTTCATCAGAACTGTCGCTACAGGCAATGCAGAAAACTATAGAATACAGCAGTTAAAATTCAGTCAAAAAAATGAGACTATAGCCTAACTATACAAATATGTAAAGAACAATCAGAAAAAAAAGAGAATCTTGTGGTTTAATGCAAAACAGGAAGGAAGGACAGATGTATTCTCAAATAACACCACTTTGCAGGTTTTCTTTTAAATATCTGTTCCAGAGTTGATGTATTGACCCTATTTCTCATTTCCATGTAAGGGAGTAATTGCTGAAATGGACTCTTAACATTTCAGAAAGTTAAGACTGCATAAAAGTTGATGCACTATCTTGGCTGGAAGGTCTTAAGTGCCTTCCTCAGGGGGCTTAGAGTCCCTTCAAATTCTGTACTTTGTGTTGACTAAGTGGGAGAAATCAGGACTTGGTTTTTCAGATACGTATACACATTTCGTGTGGCTGCAGAGGGGAGAGTGTTGAAAGTTGACAATTCTTTGTTTGGATCCTGAAGGCTGCTTACCACAGACAGGGCTGAAGGAGAATATCAAGTGAATACATTGAGTTCTCTCTCTCACTGGCACTCTTCACATATATGTAGGTTGGAAAGGGTTCAGTAAAGGCTGAACAACTCAAAAGTTTTGGGCCACATAACTGTGCTTTCTGCTAGGAGCTCACAGTCCTGTTCACTTACCACCCAGCTCTCCAGCATCCACCAGTAGCCGCCGTCTTGCATCTTCTGTGCTAAGATACACACTGGTCCTCCTCTCCGGACTTTGACTTGGTTGCAGCCAGTTAGGTTGGGCAAAGATAACTTCCAGATAGCACACTGGGAAATCTGTTGTGCTCGGTGTTTGCTACATACAATGACACGCATGGCAAATGGCTAGGGACATTCTAATGTGTTCATTCGTGTATACGAAATCAATAGCAAAAATGGGAGTCAGGTCCTGTGCTATCTGTAAAACTTCACTGTCAGCTAGACTGCTGCTGTTAAAGCATGATGCATTTGAGATATGTTATTCCACTAATCCGTTTGCTTTTGTTTGCATGTGGATGCACTGCCTTCAGGAAAATCACTCCCAACATTGATGAAGAGGGTGCAATGAAAGAAGATGGTGGGATGATGGATGTGCATTACAGTGAGGTGAGGTCCTGTAGTACAGACTTCAGGATATTTGATAGCTGTTTAGAATTTAGTTTTAGACGTTGTTTACGTGAACTCTAACAGATTATAGTTGTGCCCTGGCATCTGTAAGGAAGACCATTCCACAGCCATTTCCTAAGAGAAGTTGATATTAAAGGATTTTTGGTGTACAGTTCAGATAAGAATTTATACCAGTTTTACCTGGTTCCTTTGAAAGCCTTTTCTGGCACTGAGACTGGAAAAGCCACACCACAATCTTTGCCTGCCATGCAAGTGCTAATTCTTGCCAGCACAAGGCTGCACAGCATGGTGTTTCCAAGGAGGGATGGAATGTAAGTCAAGCTCTGCCAAGTAGAGGTCAGCTTAGGTTCCCCTTGAGTTACAGCTGTGATGCAGGACATCATGTTAACAGAACAATCTGGAAGCCGTAACAGGGCACTAGGGAAGTGGGTAGATCCTCCCATGAGTCATAAACTCTCACAATTACTTCTGCTCCATCCCTCTATCACTGCATTGGGTAGGCCACATGGCTGAGCGAGGTGGCCCAATTGCTGATTCACCAAGGCTAGACTCAAGGATCCGTAGCATCATATCCCACTGCTGTTGCACACGTGTTCCTTGGACGTGTTTCTTAGACGTGTACCTCTGACTCCCAGTGCTGTCATCTCCATACCCTCCCAGAGGTTTTGCATTCTCCGGGGGCGGTAGCTAATAGCCGAGACATGCTTGTTGGATATTGTGCTAATGATTTATTAAGAATGGATGAACTTTTAAAAAAAAACTTTTTTTTTCTCCCTCCCTCCAAAAAAAAAATTTAGGATACCCTTGGACAGGCCAGGAACATCAAGGTTTAAGCTTATACTAGGACCTATTAAAGCTTATACTATGACCCATTAAAGCTTCTGAAGTTAAAATAGTTTCTCTTCCAGCTTTGGCTGTTGTTAACAACACTCATCTGGTCGCTCTTCTAGGAAGTCCTGGTGGAGCTGCTGGAGCAATGTGTAGATGGCCTATGGAAAGCAGAGCGTTATGAAACAATTTCTGAAGTTTCCAAACTGATCATCCCTATTTATGAAAAACGGCGTGAATTTGAGGTAGTTATTTTGAACTAGTTTGCATCTCTCAGGTAGTTTTCTGGATGATTAAAGCAAAAAATGAGGAGGCTTTGTTAGTTTTGAAGTTATGAGTTAATGAATTGGTGTCAGTAAAGCACACACTGCTTCATGGCTGGTCATTAAACCAACTAGTGAAAGCAATGGTCTGGAGGGTAGTTATTACAGTTAAAGACACAGAAGACTCACTCAGTGAGTAATTCCTACCTTCCTTCCCCTAAAATAAACCTGTCATCATCCCATATGCTCATCAAAGCCAGATTCTTTTTGAGACTTGAGCATTTTAAGAGTTAAAACCAGTGAGAACTGTTGAAAGAAAGGACTGATCTGCAGGTAACTTGGTGGCAAGAGGAGGGGAAGGAAGCTGTTACCAGCCCTCGCCTCCCCAGCACCTGCTGCAGCCTGGACCTGTGTTTCATGTTCCAGTGAGGCTGCTGCCCTCCCTCCCTCTCCCGTGACTCCCTCCATATCAGGACACCATCCAACTATATAGTTGAAGCTAGGGAAAGTCTTGATCTATTTTTTCATCATAAAGCTGGTTTTAATCAAAAAAGAGTTTCTGAGTAAAATACTGCAAGCTGCTCTGCCCTTAAAGGCTCAGTCAGGGAACATGCCGCAACCAGTAGGCTCGGCCTTCTCTCTAGGGATAGCGACATCGCTGTGATACCTGTGAGACCTGAAGCTAAGCGTGTGCTTAAGACTATGGTTTTTCAAAGAAAACTGCATGAGTACAACCTCTTCAGAAATTCAAGTTCGAACTCTCCAAAGGATTGTGTTCAGATATCTCAGTGGCTTCCAGTGTTAGCTAGAACTTCCTGCTTGCAAAATTCTGCTTTAATGATGTCAAGATTTGTTTTCCAGAAACTTACTCAGCTGTACAGAACGCTTCATGGAGCCTATGCTAAGATATTGGAAGTAATGCACACAAGGAAGAGGCTTCTTGGAACCTTTTTCAGAGTAGCCTTTTATGGACAAGTAAGTATATACCCTGGCTTGCCAGCTACCCCTCGCCAGGCATCCTGGCCCCCAGAGCTGCTGCTTTGTCAGACCTGAAGCTGAAAAGCCTGCGCGCTTCTCTGGTGCAGCGCTGGCACATCTACATGAGCGTCTTGATGTTGTGCCCTTGAGGTGGGGGCCTGTGTCTCTCTCCAGGAGCATTTGATTTATTATGAAGTTTATGATTCTGCTGGTGGACTTTTCATAAAACAACTCAGCAGTTACTGGGTGCAGAAAACACATGTTTTGGGTTTTTTTTTAATTATAGTTCTTACAAGTTACACAAACACAATTTAGTGTCTGTAGTATATAACCAGTAGCAGTATATAACCACAGTATATAAACAGGAGTAGTAACATCTTCTACAGAAAATTTCTGCTCTCTTCTAGATATTAGTACAATAAAAGATTATGGGAGAAACTGGAGGCAAGATATGTGTCAATGTTTGTTATATTTTTAGAGATAGATAGTATTTCTTCTTAGCTGATGTAGCTTGAAAAATGGACAAGATCTGGGACTCGAGTTACAAGAAGGAGTATGATCTTTATCATGTCTGATGAAGTCTTCTGAGCCTGAAAGCAGCAATGTTATTTTTGGGTTTTTTCTCTAGCTATAGCAGTTAATCTAATAAAGTGTGTTACCCCTCATCTCTCCTTTGTCTCTGAACTATCTGCTTCTGCTTTTGGGCCTATAACCGTGAGGGAGATGCAGGACCCCTCGTTAGAAAATGCTATGTAAATTAGATTAGCCCTGCCTTTCCTTGTTCCTTCTTTTAGAGCAAACCATCTTGGCTTTGTACCTTTAGGCACCATTGCCATTACATGCACAACATATTGGAGCATTGATTTTTGCTGCAGCAGATATAAATTTTATTTTTATCCTCCTCATGTCTTCAACTTTGGATATGTAAAAAGTAATTAAAGTTACCAGTAGGTAAAAGGAAACAACTACTAGCTTGGTTTTCTAGAAGCTGTAGAAATAACTAGATCAGCCCCTAAGATTAAGCTACGTAATGTATCATCCTGACAACCAATACTTGATCCAGTTTTGCACTTGAAATCATTGCCAGGTTTATATGCCAGCTACACAGAGATGTCACAACTTCTGACTGGAACAGCTCACCAAAGCATCAAGTTTTCATGCTGTTTCCATTACAGGGAGGACTGGTGATGCAGGCACAATCTTTATGCAATTTTGTCTCTTCTTACAGCGAATAAACCAAGTTCCACCTCCCTGAATACAAGAGGAATCAAATCAGAGGAAACTTTATTTATTGCTTAAAGTCCCTTTCAACCTACATAAAATCCTTCTCTTCAGACTGTTCATGGGGCTCTGCTAAAAGGGCTTTGTCAATTTATATGTTTTTCTGTTCCTTCTTTATGCTTTGTTCTTGTGGGTTTTCTCCTGCTTGCCTCTTCCTATCCTTCCGAAAAGTCAACTGCTGCCTAAACTCTTTTTTGACATTATTTAAATTTCTTACTGGTCATATTCAAGCCTTTGCATTCAGCAATGATGAGTTTATATTGGTTGAGAAATTTTGTGGGTTTTTTTTTTTTAAACAATTTCTACAGGAACCTAATAAACAGGCCAAGTTCAGTGAGACTTTATGCAAGCCATAGTCTTCTAAACCTTCTGAAATGTTAGTAGAAACTTGCTTTCAGAGTAGCAAATCTAAAATATACTTTTCCAAGGGAGGAAACCCAGCTATTCTTCACTACTTGTTTGTGATTCATACTAGACATTCTTTGAAGAAGAAGATGGGAAGGAATACATCTATAAGGAACCCAAGCTGACAGGACTTTCGGAGATCTCCTTCAGACTTCTTAAACTTTATGGAGAGAAATTTGGGTCGGAGACTGTAAAGATTATCCAGGATTCTAACAAGGTAGAGTTAAACTGCATGAAGAAGCTAACAAAATGCTATTAGCAGTGAACATGAGGGCCACATACTAGAGAATGCACTGATGAGAGTGACAAAAATATCAATTGTATTCTAATTCTGGTCAGGGTTTGGCAATGCACTGCTCTAAGCACTGCGCAAATGGAGTGCAGAGGATGAGTTTTGCTCTGTGGAGCTGAAGAAGGGAGATGACAAAGCATCCCTTCCTTCTGTCAGTAGGAGCAAGCTCTGTCTTCCACCCTCTTCCGAGCACCTTGCTTCCAATTGCCCCTGACATCCTCGTGTTCCTGAGTGGATGTGTTGCACAGCTTGACAAGCTTTGGTGTTGATCTGGCTCCCAGGTGAAAAGAAATGAATTAGGAGTTACAAATGGGAAATTCCAATCCTCATCTCACTAGTCCCTGGTTTTGGGAGGTGTTAGGAGCCAGCACAGGGGAGCAGATGGTTGGAAGCAGAGTTATTTCTTATTGCTTTGACACTGCAAGTCTAAGAGAAAATCTTCTGTGACCTTGCAGCCACAGCTTCTTCTTTTCCTACAGAATACCCTTGTGAGGGCTGTTCACACCCTTAGGTTGCAACCATGGATATACCTGGGTTACCAAAGACAACGGTGAGCCCAAAGCTTGCTCTGTGCAAGCCTGCAGCTTTGCGTGCCACAGCACAGTACTGTGTGAGTGCAAACTCATGGCCTGCGAGCTCTATGGTCGTAGTAGAAGAACTAAGTAGCTCAGGCATGTGCTATGTTGATGGATAAGGTATCACGGCTCCATGTTCCAGATGCAGCTTGTCTGCCACCAGATGAAGTACTTCTTGTTTCACACCCTGTCTTGTGTCTGCTAGTGGATGGTCAAGACATCACAGCTGAGGTCGAAGGGAGTGCTTGATGTGTCCTTCACCTGTGTGCGGTGGGGCTGGGTAACAGGGAATCGGTTTAAATCAGATCCCAGGAGAGAAATTAGCCAATTATAAGTTATTAATCTTCTATTTCACAGGTCAATGTTAAAGATCTTGATCCTAAGTATGCCCATATTCAAGTGACTTATGTGAAGCCCTATTTTGAAGACAAAGAAATCTCAGAAAGAAAGACTGAATTTGAAAGGAATCATAACATCAATAGATTTGTATTTGAAACTCCTTACACTTTGTCAGGAAAAAAGCATGGTAGTGTGGAAGAACAATGTAAGAAGAGGACTATTCTAACTAGTAAGTACAAATATCTTAACCGTAACAGTATGTATCAGCAACTATTTTTAGACTTTCTAGCTCACGAAAATGTCCCAGAAGAGTCAGAAATTCTCTCAGCTGCTTATTCAGAATTGTGATACAATATTCTGGGTGGAAGGGGAAATTTACTTTGTATTTCTGTGTGCACATTTTTACAAATTAATAAGTCATGCTGACAAATTATAGCTTTGTTTGGGATTTCACGCACACCATGTAAAACCCTAAGGGCAAGGATCTGCTTGTATATGTTCTATGGGGAGTACTGCTACTTGCTGCATGACTTTTCAATCTGTAAACTTCCTTTGCTGTTTTTGCTAGCTTTGAACTCCTTTCCATATGTAAAGAAGAGAATTCCAGTCAATTACGAGCATCAGGTTAATTTAAAACCAATTGATGTTGCTACTGATGAAATAAAAGACAAGACAGCAGAGCTGCAGAAACTCTGCTCTGCTGGTGATGTTGACATGATCCAGCTGCAACTCAAATTGCAAGGCTGTGTTTCTGTGCAGGTAAGGCAAAGTTCAAAATTACATTTAGATACATGCCTCCGGGTAAATCAGCTTTTCACAACACAACGCATTTATTTTCCGGAAATAATGCATTAACTACCTGGTGTGCAGCGCTGCGGCCAGCAGCCTGCCAGCACAGGTTGCCCCGCTACATGCAGTGGTACATTAGTGTACCATGGTTGCAACCTAAGGGTGTGAACAGCCCTCACAAGGGTATTCTGTAGGAAAAGAAGAAGCTGTGGCTGCAAGGTCACAGAAGATTTTCTCTTAGACTTGCAGTGTCAAAGCAGTAAGAAATAACTCTGCTTCCAACTATCTGGATGGTTGCTCATGGTAATAAGCATTTTTTCCACTGGTGTTTACAGGGTCACATCCAAGTGTAATTGAGTTTTAGTTGGCCATGAGTATATGCTGAAATATACTGTACTCTTGAAGATTGTACTGTAAGTATCAGGCATAAATAGCCTTTTTGTGAGCCTGACTTCTTAAACTGGTTGAATGACCTTAAGACTCAGACCATAATGTTTTTCCAAGTGGAAATAAGAGGCAAGTATAAAGAAAGAGATCTCATTTCTCTTTTTAGCTCCATTTATCTTTTGGTCTTAAAAAAAAACTAGATGGAAAAATTAATACTCAATTTTTGAAACTTCAGGTGCCTCCAGTAACATTAACAGTGCAGAATTGATGGCATTCAAATAATATGCTAATGTTGTTGGTGGTTTTCTTTTAAATTGCTGATGTCTTCACAACTGCCTTTAGCAACTCAACAGAAGTTCTTGCATAAATGATTTCTTTCTTCTTTGATTCCAGGTTAATGCTGGTCCCTTGGCCTATGCCAGAGCTTTCCTAAGTGACAGTCAGTCCAGCAAATACCCCACTAAGAAGGTGAATGAGTTAAAAGAAATGTTCAGGTAGGATTTCTAGTGTAATAAAAATGAGCCAGCTGGAACCTGGTACCTGCTTTGTTTATATTTTTGTCTGTGTCCAAAATCAGCAGGTTCTGAATGGTTAGATATGCCTTATAGAGATTCAGGTCTCATGAGGTTGCGGGGGCTCAGACATATGAAAAAAGGCAATGTATCTGTATGTGTCAAGAGTTCCCAACCTCAGAGCTATGATGTCCATGGGGAGATTTGCTGGATCACCTGCTTTAACAGTTTATGTGGGTATTTGAAATTATCATGTGATAAAAGTATGTTTAAAAACCAAAACTCTCTCAGTCTTCTTTTAAGGCATCTTCCACATTGTGCATTGTTTCATATTGTTGCATCTTTCAAAAGGGATTTTTTAATAGATAATTATGAACTTGAAATATTTCAAAGCAAATCCCAGTTTAAGAAGGTCCGTCATTCTTGTTTCTGTTGTGAATTTTTGAAACTATGTGACCTGCACATCTATTTTTTCTAATTCCTGTACCTGAAGGAAGGTTCTACCTCTTAGTTGAAAGTGTCCCCCAAGACATAATCACACAACTTCTGCTTCATCTCAGGATGATGAACTTTTGCCACGGTATTTTCTGGACTTGTTGGCCGCAACCTGTTGGCCACCAGCATTCATTACCTGGTGCTGGTGACTCCCATTTCACCCTTCAGTCACTGTATGGAGAAGGTAGCATTTGGGCCAATCCTATTTTCCTTCAGTGTATTGAGTAACCTAGAAAAACATGGAAAAAAAAAAAAAGGAACAACCCCTGCAAGCCTGCCACGTATCAATGCAGAACAGAGGGAAGGTGGTTTTAGTTTCCAAGCTTGCAGTGCAGCCAGGACAAACATTTATTTCATGCAAAAAAAACAGAGAAAAGCCCAGTCGTGCTTGTATTTCCATTGCCGTCTATAAAAAATGAGAAATATGCATGTGAAATGAAGCAAAAAAAATGAGTAACAGTAACCAAGAAAACAATATTACGGGTCCCCATGGTCTAAATTTCTTTCTGGAGGGTTAGTCTGCTGTTAGCAGCACATGTGTCATGTCACACACATCCAGATCTGTAAGGGCCTGTGCGATTGAGTTCCCCTCCATGTCTGACCATGGCCTCCCTTGGTTTTGTGACCCCGGGTGCAGCTGGCTGGGCTTATCTGGGATCTGCAAACTGTGTGTGGTCCTGCAGGTTGGGGTGAAGGTGCGAGACAGCTGTGTTGCACTGTCCCACCTAGGGAGGATCCCGACTCGCGAGAGCTCCGGCAGAAAGCCTGTGCTGCAGCCCCTCCCCGTTCCCTGACCCGCTGTGCCAGGGATGCTCCTGGAACGTGTCTTGTCCCAGACACTGGAAAAAGAGGGGGTGAGGGGAATGAAATGTGCCTGTCTGTTTGGTTGTTTGCCTTGGTAGAAGACCAAAGCTATTGTAATGCCCAAAGTACATTCCTGTCCTCCCCAGGAAGTTTATACAAGCCTGTGGGATTGCTCTGGAGCTCAACGAGCGACTCATTAAGGAAGATCAAGTGGAGTACCATGAGGGGCTGAAATCAAACTTTCGGGATATGGTGAAAGAGCTTTCTGAGATCATCCACGAACAGGCACGTACTGCATGGCAGGAGCCCGCAGAGGTGGTTCTCTGTGCTTGAAAACTAGCTAATGCTGAAAACTGACTGAAAATTAATTGAAAACTTGATCGCTCTTCATGTTATTTAGCTAAATATTAGAAGGCGAGTAACTGAATGTGAAAAGCAAGCAATACACTTGGTGTATTCCTAAAACTGGTTTCTGTTGACGGAAACTCTCTTCCTGGTGTTGGTATAGAATGTGCTTCAGGGTGGAGCCTTCACTGTCACATACCGTTAGTTTCCTGGCTGACGTGGTCATCAGAAATCCTGTTACATGTTTTGCCTCATGTTTTCTACATCATAAGATTCCTCTGATAAGTCACAGGTCAAAATTCTCAGGCAAAATTTCTGTTCCTTCAGTTACATCTAGCTTGAGTTCCTTTTTTACTTTTTCATTAAGGAATGTTTTCTTTTAATTTTAGCCTAATGCCAACATGCTATTTATATGCGCTGTTAAAATATTTTTGCTTATTTATCCGACCTACATTTTAATGCTTTCTTGGATCTTTCTAGGAAAATAACATTTGAACAGTAGTGTCAGAGAGGTGAGAGATTCAAAGAACAGTTGCACTTCTATCTAGTATCATGCCGTAAAATTAGATGAAAAATGGCTTTCTGAAGTAATCTTCAGGCTCTTTAATTTTGCCATCATTATGACAGAAGAAAGCTCGTTGCAGATTTATACTGTCAAGCACATAAAATGAATGGTACAAGCT
Source organism: Apaloderma vittatum (assembly GCF_000703405.1). Classification (NCBI taxonomy): domain Eukaryota; kingdom Metazoa; phylum Chordata; class Aves; order Trogoniformes; family Trogonidae; genus Apaloderma; species Apaloderma vittatum. The sequence continues at coordinate 8,802 of NW_009731229.1, read as the reverse complement.
GCATTGTGATTCATAGTCCTTGAAACGTAAATGAATATGTTCAGGATCTCCCAATTACTCAACGTACAGTCCATGTGTGACTGTTAGTTAAAAATGCAAGAATTTAAGTCACTAAAAACATACAGGCAAATTCCACAATAAGTTAAGCAGTTGCTCAAACTAGTGTGAAAATGTGCAAGTTCCAAAATAATACAACTGCACCGGGCTGCTCTTTGTAAGTTAGGTTTATTTACAGTAAAATAATGCTTGTGGGAAACAAGCCAAGTTTTGTTTTGGAACAGCACAGTATTATTTCAAGGAAAGAGTCTCATGATGGGGCTGAATTTTGTTGGAGTATGAGGGAGGATCTGTTTGCAAATAAGTGACTGCTGCATCCCTCTTGCTTGTGGTAGAAGTCCTTGCTGTTCTGCTCATGACCATCATTTTCTTAATGTGCAAACTACTAATTTTGCACACTTGGCACACTCACTGCTTTCATGTCCATTACCTCCCATGTGTACTCCACTGCTGAATTTTGCTTAGAGGTGGTCATTCATAGGAGTTGCCACCTGCTTACTCTGTTTCCAAGACGTTTAATTTGCATGCAGCTGCTGGAACTTCTGTGGTTTCTGACTTCTGCAGTAGTCAAATAAAAACCAAATCACTCAGTTCTGCACCATCGCAGTATAATAGTTAAGATTATCTTAGAACAAAGAGGCATTGTTAAAGCACATTCCCTATTATCTTGGTAGATTTACAAGTCTCCTGTCATGTTGTCACTGGTCAGTGAGCAAAATATTAGAGCAACTGAAATGTCAGAGTGAAGGGTTCACTGGGAAGGATATACTTTCTGCTTTCTTCTATTAGATCAAAAGGCAGCTTAAAAATCACGTTTGTGAGCACTGTTCTTTATGGTTGTACAACGTTACATAGATTGCTGCTGGTTTAAGCTTTGTATTGTCATCAAATGGCCTAAGTATCCAACAAATTAAGCTTAATGGAAGATGTTTTCCTCTTCTGCAAAATTACTCAGAAAAACATAAAAAGTATATTACATTTCTCATTGCAAATAACATACGCTTCTCTAACTATTGTCAGTGCCCCTAAACAACACGAGCAGCGCACTTCGTTTGAGGTGGCAGGGCAGGTGGGTAACGCACTGGGTCAGCCTGTGACCTCTGAACAGAATTTTTTAGTTGGGGGACTGTAAACACAAAACCATGATAAACTGCGGCTGAGCAGGTACAGGAAGCCTTGGAGGGTGGCAGAAAAACGGTTCTCCAGAAACTGTGTATGGTGGCCAGGGATCTCAGTTTCACTAATGTAGACTCAGGCTAACTAACTTGTTGACGGGTGAATGACCATGTGAAAAGCAAATGCACAGTGAGCTCCAGAGCAGCTCTGCCAGCCAGGTCCTGTGCTGTGTGACCATCCCGCAAGTTATGAAGTGCAAAATCTCGCCACGTGGCACGGATATAGCGACTGTTTGCTTTGTTAAGCTGCAGGTACTCCCCATGTTTAGCAAAAAAAACTATTAGAGTTCAGTTACTGTTAAGGTATAATTAAAATTTGCTGTAGAGAGAATTGTTCCTTTCCTCTACTGGGTAGTTATAACTAAAAATGATCCAGTAATACACAGAACAGTGTATGCATGAATGCTACAAAAATTGCTAAATTACCCTTCTTTCTCATTTCTTCATCATGCTGCCTTTGCGAAACAGCTTTGAAGACAAGGTTGGATATCTCTTTTGCATACCTTTTTAAATAGCTTCACTGTAAGAATGAACTGAAGCTTTTACTGAATTTGTGATTTCTTTGTTTTGTCTAGATCTACCATGAAGATACAATGCATTCGCCATGGATGCATGACTCCCTACATGTCTTCTGTGCCATCAGTGGAACATCTGGTGATGGAAGTTACTGTTCCTTCAGACCCACTGCTGAAATATAAACATATCAGTCATATTTTACAGAGCTTTCTCAGGAATACTTGGAACTGTACAAAGGTTGTTTAAAAAAAAATCCACGATGAGCAAAGATTCAATTTTTTTTTTCTTCAAAAAGTTGCCATGCTTTCAAACAGGGTGCTTGCTTATTTTGCTGAGCAACATTGAAAGTGCCTGGACATCACACCACTGTGCTTGTTTTCTACTATTATTTTTTAAGCTAAATATATAAGAGGACATGGAAAGGCAGTTACCTAAATATGTTTTGAATTGCTGAACTCTGAATTGAAATTAAAATGGTACTATGTAAAATTGTGCAATGGAATATAATAAAATGTAAAACTACTTTGTAAATAGAAGGAGCATAGAATATATAGAGATCAGAATTATATTGTATTTGCTGCTAAAAGCTTTGTTTGACAGAAAACATGAAGGAGAAATTGTAGTCACTAGTAAGAGAACTTTCTCTAAGTCTAAGAAGTGACTTGGGGTGCAGATGCCCCTGTTGCACTCAGACAATGAGAGTGAACTTGCCCTAGTCTGGAATAACTAAAACCTAAGTCAGAAATGATAATGTTCATGTCTCCGTACCATGAGAGTTGAGCTCACTGTAGCCCATTTCAGGTGGGGCTAACCTGTCATGGCTGCAGGAGGATGGATTGTACTCACTGAGGACAAGCTAAGAGATCTCTCATTTGATACCAGGTTTTCCATTTGCCATTCATGGTCTCACACAAATATAAACTCTGAGGACACCTTCAATTTAGTTGAGAATTGTAAAGTGCTTTAACAGCTTTCTGAAAATTTCTAATGATCTGTTTGATGTGCTTTAAAAGAAAGAAAAAAAAGCAACACATTCAAATAACTTATTGAAAATTGACAGGTTTTTAAACATCATGACACACTTGTCCCGTCCTGTTAAAACAGATCTGTTTTCTGAACGCCTGTTATTTTTGTGTGACAGGTGGCTGTTGAAAATGTATTTTCCAGAATTCTTTTATTTCTTCTTCCTCTCTCCAAAGCTTTAATACACTATCTCTGCCTGGTTTTAATAAGACAATTACAGATGCAGGACAAAGAAAAGAGGTCAGTAGTTATTTCATCCAGCAACATTTTAAACATCTGTGTTTTTCAAAATCCCCTCAATTGTAAATATGGTTCCAGTAGTTCATGTGGGAAGGGTGGAGGGTTTTTAAGAATATGTTAACAAAATGCCATAATAAAAGAACTCCAGCTGGGTATTTAGCTCAGGTATAGTGTCTATAAAATGTTAAGCTCCTAATTTCTGTGACAAAAAATTATCTTCAAATAGTAACAGGACCACATTTCAAAATGTTTATTATGCATGGTTCTAAATACCTGAAATTAATTGTCTTCTGGCAATATAATGTTGTGATCCATGAATTCACCCATTAGGAAGGAAAATACAGATGTGCTTATGTTACAAACAGACCATATTTCAGCGTACATGGGCTTTTATGCCAGGCACACTCTAAATTTAGCTTATTAGAAAGAGGAAGAGAGACTGGTATGTTTGAATATGGTTACTAACTTATTGATTTTCAACTTGGAACAAACAACATTTAAAGGCAGATAGTGAGAGTTTTCCAGATTACTTTACTAAAAAGTGATGAAGCTGTTCAATAGTGGATACGAGACCTTTTTGGAGCTAAACTCTATAAACAGCAGTACTGAAGGCATGTCTTGAATAAAGTCAGCAACGATGTGGACAGTCGAAAGCTCTTGCACTATAGCTCTATTAAATACTACAGGCTAACCTAATAGTTTTCCTGGAATTGCAGTGAAATTCTTATTCATGTTTTCTGATGTCTTTAATGTTCTGAAATAACTTTGGCTGAATTTTCAATTGTTACTCCTTGTTTTTCCTGGAATTCCAGTGAAATTCTTACTCATATCTTCAGATATCTTTAATGGTCCAAGATGATTTTTGGTCTGAACTTCTTGATTCATTGTTGGTACTGGAGTTGTTCTGTCACTTCAGTTTGATATACCGTAAAACTGTCTCAGTTATTCAGTCAAAAAAGTAGTTAATACCAATACAATTAGAGTATATACACCACTACAGTTCAGAATACATGCTTATATGGAGTTTTGATGAGTAACAAAAATGATCATTCCCTAAGGATTTGCCTTCTGTCCTACAGGTAAATAATTTGACTAGATTTTTAACAGAAAAATCTGAAAGGAAAATTTGTCCTTTTTAGATGGGTTATAAAAAGACCAGTAACAAGCCAGTCTTTTATATTTTCACCAATTTAGAAATGATACGGAGTGGTCATTAGGTATTTTACAGGTGTATCTGGACAACATTGCCAAGAACATGTTCATATTGTCTCTTCCTATTCTTTTCCTACATAATTGTCCCAGTTTAAAGAAGTCCTCCAGATTTTTTCTTATTTCTGGCTGAAAGAGCTTCATCCACAGATGTATCTGAGGAGTGTTCTATACACGTGCCTGTCTTATGTAGTTGGTACTTACATTGGGTACTTCCTGTCTGTTCCCTTTTTTGGAAGAATATGAATGTTTATTGTGTGTTAACAGTTTTTTCTTATACTGCCTAAGGAATGGCAGGAGTTTTTTGGTCTGTAAAAATTAGTAGACATATTTCAAATTACAGCCTGGCAAGCACTCTTTCTAGGTATCATTATAGCTGCACGTACATATTTTATATATACATCTCTAATTACTTTTGTTGCAGAACTGCTGTCGGGAGGGATGCGTTGGCAGTTTTGCATAAAAGGAGAAGTAGGATGAAGTATCTGTCCATGAGGATTAAGAGCACTTGGCTACTCTCAGTATTGGGACTGTTATGGATGATTATGTGTCTTAGAGACAGATTATGTACAAATAGGACACACAAAGCAACACAAGGTCTGCCAGTGCTTTATGTACAAGAACACGCTTTTAGAGATTCATCACCTAGATGTAGAGTAAGCAAGTGTAAATGTTTACTCTCTTCTTTGACTTGCTGCTTTTCTCTCTGCGGGGAGATTAGAAAGGCAGATAACTTCAGAGTTACATTTCTTTCCCCAAAAAAAACTGGAACATGGCATTTACTGCAACCAAGGATACACTTCTACATACTATTTGATCTTCTAAATTTCTTCTGACAACAGCAATTTTCATGAGATTGGCTAAGAAATGGGAAATCATGGATGTGAGAATACCTGTAGTGTGTACTGTGTTTATTTTGTTCCAGAAGCCTTTTGAACATATGCCACATGGTGTTTTTGTATAGCATAAGAGTTTGTATTGACATAACAGCTTTTATCTCAAAGTAGATAAAATATGTTTATTTTCTGTTTCTGTAGAGACCCATGGACTTCACAGCAGGCTTCAGAATAACCCTACAATTTGACATAATGCAGCCTAAAGAACTAGAGGAAAACATAAGTGGAAGTCATGGGCTCTAAAATCTTGTACAAATTAAATCACATCTGACTCAGTTTACCCACTAGAGGAGAGTAGGATGTGTTCATTTGATGTTCACTGAGCTGAGTCCTTCTGATAAAACAAGGCATTCTTACTGTGGAATACTGTGTAGAGCTAAATATTATGCACCACTGACTAGTATTTAATCTTTAAATAATATGCTTGTGTCAAGCAATGGTGAACCAGTTACAATATACACATGATATTTCAGCTCTTTTGGATGTAATTTACTCTCTTTTCATGTAAATTTAACACCTGTTACCACATATTCATAACAGAAGTGCTTTTATTGTGCATGTTATATATACGTGTGTTGTACGAGCCCTGTTTAACCTCCTGTGTGTGACAACCGAATGGTACAGCCCGTTTGCCTCGGTTGTGACTGATGTACCTGTGACACCGGGTAATACACAATGCTGCGCCAGAGCTTGCTGAGACCAGCGATCTTGTATCATTCTTTTTATTCTTATTTTCTTTTTCTTGAAGAATCAGTAATTTGACAAAATGCCAGGGCAAAATCACATTTCCGGATAAAGGAGAGTTTGTTCCAGGTCAAAATAAAAGACCACAAACCCAGCAAAAATAAGTGTTGCAATAAAAATGTTTTGCTTAGGGGTGTTTTTTTTTTCTCTTCACTGAGCACGATGTGTGATTTGAAGCTCATACCGGTGTAAGATTCAAGGGACTAAACCCTGTAAGTTACTGCATATGCTGCCTCTAAAGAAGATTACTGTAATAAATCTTCAACTATATAAGTACATCAAATGAACTTAACACTAAATTATTCAGTGGCCAATAAAAGGTGTTTATTGAGGTATCCTGAAGGAGCGCAAACGCCACACATCCAGCTTGGAGGATCCCAAAGTGATGATTCATCAGGAAACCCAGTCTTTTGGGTTTTGGTAATGCATTTATTGTCGCTCTTCTCCAACTAACTCAATTTAAATAGGTGATACTCTAAGCTCAGGCAGCTGTACACGGTGTAATGAAAATCGGGGATAATTGTTGTTGTTTACCTCACCAGCAGATAAAGGACAAACTGCTTTTTCTATTGCTGTCTTCTACTGCTGTGGCTTCCTGTACGAGGCTCTTGGAAGCCTTGGCCAAGCAGCTGTACAACCAGGTTCATGCTTTGCCTCCCTTGATGGGTAAAGCAGTTACTCCCCTGCCAAATAAATAGATAAATTAAATAGACGTCAGTGGTTAGGGAACTGTCAGCAGAAAAACTGATGACTTACAACAGCAATATCTTGGAGAGGGGTGTGGTTTTTGCACAAGTATACTTGATTCCACATCTACACAAAAGTGCTCTCAAAGGACATAGGTTTTATTCTGTGTAATTTCTGGTTTCCCACGATGCTTGGGCAGTAGCTCAGAGAGAACTTGAAGAATTCATGGTTCTGAACACATGTATCACTAAACTCTAGACATCCCCCAGAGAACACTGAGGTGGAAAAGGGAGAGGTCCTGTGAGTCAGACCAGGCTTTCTAACTGACACCTGCCATCTTCTGAAGAGCCCGTAGTTATGTTAGTTGAGACCCAAAGTCTTGAGAGAAGCTGCTGCAAAATCAGAAAAGGAGGAATCTCACCACTGGTGTGGGGCAACTGAGGACTCTGTGTCTCCGAGAAGAGATGACTCCGCAGAGCCCCATGCTGCTAATTACCACTTCTTTTTGGACCTAGTAATCATGCAACCGCACCATGGATCGGCGTCATTTCTTCATTTGAGTTAGGGAATATGTACAGAAAAAAAATGTTTGTTTGCTGTTTGGTTTTTTTTTTTAAATGCATCAACAAACTCACTGCACAATCCCACAATCACTGGCTTTGGCTGCATGGATGGAAACTGGCACGAACCCCCGGCCAAGGGCAGATCACCAGCGTGATTGTAATTCAGTTTACACCAAGCTGGAGCCATACCCCAAGTACTTATTTAACAGATCGCTTTAAAGATACCTCAGGTGTGTCTCAGGTGAGTTCCAGTCACTAGAGTGCAGGCGTATTGTCTAACAAGGACCTGAGAGCATGAGATTAGCAACAGAAAGGTGCAGGACAGGATTTAAGGAGATTGAGAAATGGGAAGTCTTGGGTAGGTGGCAGGGATCAAAGGCTTTGGCGGGAGTTCTGATTGCCATACGCCAGGGTGGGAATGTGACAACAAGCAGAGTGCTGGGGAGGAGGGAGAGAGCCAGGGAAAAACACTTCCGCTGCCTCCAATAACCAGCAGGCAGCCAAAAGCATGGAAACCTTTGCATGTGTGCTTGGCACTGGGTCTCCCAGGACGGAGAGTGGACAAAACAGAAAGAAGGAAGAAAACATTAGCAAGGAAACTGAAAGCACAAGAGAGGCCACTGTACCTCGGATAAGCCTTACTCTACAGAGGTCATCACTAGCAGGCATAGCCCATTATCCATGGGTAGTCAGTCACACAGTCTGGTCACGGTCACGCAGCTTAAACATTCCATGTCCTGCAACTTTAAGCCATACACTTTTTTTAATTAAAATTGCAGGCTCTTGGGCACCTTCTAACAGTAACTAGGAAATTTGCTAAATCCTCTTCTTTTCCCAGCAGTATAAAAACAAACAGGCAGAAAAAGAAAAAAAAACAGAAAACACAATGCAGGATATTCCCCACCCTATCATTAAAAGATCCACTTCCCTTTTTCTAAAATGAGTAGCTAAAAAGCAGATGAACTCTTGCAAAACTCCTTGAAGAGCTGAGCAAATACTGAAACATTCTGTTGGCTCAGGGATAAGTAATTTTCACTAATGCATTTTGGTTTGCTTTGGAACTTGGTCAAAGTTTCCTCTCTGCTGGAGCCGTACTATTTTTATAATACCTGTATTGGGGTGGCAACTTGAAGCAAGCTTGCTAACTACTGCAGAAATCTAGTTCAGACGAAAAAGCCTTATCCCGAATATTTTCTCATCCTGGAATGTGTCAAAATATCACTTGTGTGATATTCCCACTTCCGTGAAAATCTGAGAAAACTACTTGCCACATCACACCCACGAAGTAAGAGCAAAGTGGCAAGTGACCGTGTGTTTGGAAGGGGTGGGACCAGAAGGCACTTGGGGAGGTTTGTGGAAAGAAGACTGTAGTAGCAGATCAGCAAAAGAAGAATATGCATTTTTAGTACAGATGAGAACTATAAAAATTACCTAAATTTGTCGGAGGGGTTTTGGAAAGAGGAGTTCTTCTCTGCCGGGGCATTGAATAACCAGGTTTACCATCAGAGAACTAGTCGGGGATGTGCTAATGTAGTTGCTTTCCCGTAGTGGAAAGTAGTTGCGGGAGGGTAAGAGGGACTCGGGCACGTTTCCGAGCAGTCGGAGCTGAGCGTAGAGCTGCTTGGAAGAGGAAGATGACTTTGGCTCCCAGGAGAAGGTCTCGGAGTTTTCGGCCGCGCAGAAGTGCGGGGT